>NW_021941387.1:448605-567235 GCF_902148845.1 Salarias fasciatus | reverse complement strand
CCACCACCCACCCCAACGGAAGATAGAGTCAACCACCGCAATGGGACAGACAGTCCACCAGCCCACCCCAACGGGACAGAGAGTCCACCACCTCACCCCAACGGGCCAGAGAGTCCACCACCAACCCCAACGAGACAGAGAGTCCACCAGCACAACAGGACACAGAGTCCACCACCCCACCCCAACGGGACAGGGAGTCGACCACCCACCCCAACGGGACAGAGAGTCCACCACCCCACCCAACGGGACAGAGAGTCCACCACCCCACCCCAACGGGACAGAGAGTCCACCACCCACCCCAACAGGACAGAGAGTCCACCACCCCCCCCAACTGGACAGAGAGTCCACCACCCCAACGAGACAGTAAGTTCACCACCCCAACAGGACAGAGAGTTCACCACCCCAACAGTAACGGGACAAAGAGTCCACCACCCACCCCAACGGAAGATAGAGTCCACCACCGCAATGGGACAGAGAGTCCACCACCCACCCCAATGGGACAGAGAGTCCACCACCCCAATGGGACAGAGAGTCCACCACCCCACCGTAACGTTACAGAGAGTTCACCACCCACCGCAACGGGACCGAGAGTCCACCACCCACCCCAACGGGACAGAAAGTCCACCACCCCAATGGGACAGAGAGTCCACCACCCCACCGTAACATTACAGAGAGTCCACCACCCACCCCAACTGGACAGAGAGTCCACCACCCACCCCAACGGGACAGAGAGTCCACCACCCCAATGGGACAGAGAGTCCACCACCCCACCGTAACATTACAGAGAGTCCACCACCCACCCCAACTGGACAGAGAGTCCACCACCCACCCCAACGGGACAGAGAGTCCACCAGCACAACAGGACAAAGAGTCCACCACCCACCCCAACGGAAGATAGAGTCCACCACCCCAACGGGCCAGAGAGTCCACCACCAACCCCAACGAGACAGAGAGTCCACCAGCACAACAGGACACAGAGTCCACCACCCCACCCCAACGGGACAGGGAGTCGACCACCCACCCCAACGGGACAGAGAGTCCACCACCCACCCCAACGGGACAGAGAGTCCACCACCCCACCCCAACGGGACAGAGAGTCCACCACCCACCCCAACAGGACAGAGAGTCCACCACCCCCCCCAACTGGACAGAGAGTCCACCACCCCAACGAGACAGTAAGTTCACCACCCCAACAGGACAGAGAGTTCACCACCCCAACAGTAACGGGACAAAGAGTCCACCACCCACCCCAACGGAAGATAGAGTCCACCACCGCAATGGGACAGAGAGTCCACCACCCACCCCAACGGGACAGAGAGTCCACCACCCCAATGGGACAGAGAGTCCACCACCCCACCGTAACGTTACAGAGAGTTCACCACCCACCGCAACGGGACCGAGAGTCCACCACCCACCCCAACGGGACAGAGAGTCCACCACCCCAATGGGACAGAGAGTCCACCACCCCACCGTAACATTACAGAGAGTCCACCACCCACCCCAACTGGACAGAGAGTCCACCACCCACCCCAACGGGACAGAGAGTCCACCACCCCAATGGGACAGAGAGTCCACCACCCCACCGTAACATTACAGAGAGTCCACCACCCACCCCAACTGGACAGAGAGTCCACCACCCACCCCAACGGGACAGAGAGTCCACCAGCACAACAGGACACAGAGTCCACCACCCCAACGGGACAGAGAGTCCACCACCTCAATGGGACAGAGAGTCCACCACCCCACCGTAACGTTACAGAGAGTACACCACCCCACCCCAACGGGACAAAGAGTTCACCACCCACCCCAACGGGCCAGAGAGTCCACCACCCACCCAATGGGACAGACAGTCCACCACCCCAATGGGACAGAGAGTCCACCACCCCACCGTAACGTTACAGAGAGTCCACCACCCACCCCAACGGGACAGAAAGTCCACCACCCCACCGTAACGTTACAGAGAGTCCACCACCCCACCCCAACTGGACAAAGAGTTCACCACCCACCCCAACGGGCCAGAGAGTCCACCACCCACCCCAATGGGACAGACAGTCCACCACCCCAATGGGACAGAGAGTCCACCACCCCACCGTAACGTTACAGAGAGTCCACCACCCACCCCAACTGGACAGAGAGTCCACCACCCACCCCAAAGGGCCCGAGAGTCCACCACCCACCCCACCGCGACAGAGAGTCCACCACCCCACCGTAACGTTACAAAGAGACCACCACCCACCCCAACGGTACAGAGAGTCCACCAGCACAACAGGACACAGAGTCCACCACTCCAACGGGACAGAGAGTCCACCACCCCACCCCAACGGGACAGAGAGTCCACCACCCCATCCCAACGGGACAGAGAGTCCACCACCCCACCCCCACGGGACAGGGAGTCGACCATGCACCCCAACGGGACAGGGAGTCCACCACCCACCCCAAAGGAACAGAGAGTCCACCACCCTACCCCAACGGGACAGTAAGTCCACCACCCCAACAGGACAGAGAGTCCACCACCCCACCGTAACGGGACAGAGAGTCCACCATCCACCCCAACTGAACAGAGAGTCCACCACCCTACCCCAACGGGACAGTAAGTCCACCACCCCAACAGGACAGAGAGTCCACCACCCCACCGTAACGGGACAGAGAGTCCACCACCCCACCGTAACGCTACAGAGAGTCCACCACCCTACCCCAACGGGACAGAGAGTCCACCACCCCGACGAGACAGTAAGTCCACCACCCCAACAGGACAGAGAGTCCACCACCCACCCCAACGGAAGATAGAGTCAACCACCGCAATGGGACAGACAGTCCACCAGCCCACCCCAACGGGACAGAGAGTCCACCACCTCACCCCAACGGGCCAGAGAGTCCACCACCAACCCCAACGAGACAGAGAGTCCACCACCTCACCCCAACGGGCCAGAGAGTCCACCACCAACGCCAACGGGACAGAGAGTCCACCACCCCACCCCAACGGGACAGAGAGTCCACCACCCACCCCAACAGGACAGAGAGTCCACCACCCCCCCCAATTGGACAGAGAGTCCACCACCCCAACGAGACAGTAAGTTCACCACCCCAACAGGACAGAGAGTTCACCACCCCAACAGTAACGGGACAAAGAGTCCACCACCCACCCCAACGGAAGATAGAGTCCACCACCGCAATGGGACAGAGAGTCCACCACCCACCCCAACGGGACAGAGAGTCCACCACCCCAATGGGACAGAGAGTCCACCACCCCACCGTAACGTTACAGAGAGTTCACCACCCACCGCAACGGGACCGAGAGTCCACCACCCACCCCAACGGGACAGAGAGTCCACCACCCCAATGGGACAGAGAGTCCACCACCCCACCGTAACATTACAGAGAGTCCACCACCCACCCCAACTGGACAGAGAGTCCACCACCCACCCCAACGGGACAGAGAGTCCACCAGCACAACAGGACACAGAGTCCACCACTCCAACGGGACAGAGAGTCCACCACCCCACCCCAACGGGACAGACAGTCCACCAACCCACCCCAACGGGACAGAAAGTCCACCACCCCACCGTAACATTACAGAGAGTCCACCACCCCACCCCAACTGGACAAAGAGTTCACCACCCACCCCAACGGGCCAGAGAGTCCACCACCCACCCCAATGGGACAAACAGTCCACCACCCCAATGGGACAGAGAGTCCACCACCCCACCGTAACATTACAGAGAGTCCACCACCCACCCCAACTGGACAGAGAGTCCACCACCCACCCCAAAGGGCCCGAGAGTCCACCACCCACCCCACCGGGACAGAGAGTCCACCACCCCACCGTAACGTTACAAAGAGACCACCACCCACCCCAACGGGACAGAGAGTCCACCAGCACAACAGGACACAGAGTCCACCACTCCAACGGGACAGAGAGTCCACCACCCCACCCCAACGGGACAGAGAGTCCACCACCCCATCCCAACGGGACAGAGAGTCCACCACCCCACCCCAACGGGACAGGGAGTCGACCATGCACCCCAACGGGACAGGGAGTCCACCACCCACCCCAAAGGAACAGAGAGTCCACCACCCTACCCCAACGGGACAGTAAGTCCACCACCCCAACAGGACAGAGAGTCCACCACCCCACCGTAACGGGACAGAGAGTCCACCACCCCACCGTAACGGGACAGAGAGTCCACCATCCACCCCAACCGGACAGAGAGTCAACTACCCTCCCCAAAGGAAGATAGAGTACTTCACCTAAACAGGACAGAGTGTCCACCACCCCACCGTAACGTTACAGAGAGTCCACCACCCACCCCAACGGGCCAGAGAGTCCACCACCCACCCCAACGGGACAGAGTCCACCAGCACAACAGGACACAGAGTCCACCACTCCAACGGGACAGAGAGTCCACCACCCCACCCCAACGGAACAGAGAGTCCACCAACCCACCCCAACGGGACAGAGAGTCCACCAGCACAACAGGACACAGAGTCCACCACTCCAATGGGACAGAGAGTCCACCACCCCACCCCAACGGGACAGAGAGTCCACCACCCCACCCCAACGGGACAGAGACTCCACCAACACACCCCAACGGGACAGAGAGTCCACCACCAACCCCAAAGGAATAGAGAGTCCACCACCCTACCCCAATGGGACAGAGAGTCCACCACCCCAACGAGACAGTAAGTCCACCACCCCAACAGGACAGAGAGTCCACCACCCCACCGTAACGGGACAGAGAGTCCACCACCCACCCCAACGGGACAGAGAGTCCACCACCCCTCCGTAACGTTACAGAGAGTCCACCACACACCCCAACGGGACAGACAGTCCACCACCCCAATGGGACAGGGAGTCCACCACCCCACCGTAACGTTACAGAGAGTCCACCACCCACCCCAACTGGACAGAGAGTCCCCCACCCACCCCAAAGGAATACAGAGTCCACCACCCTACCCCAACAGGACAGAGAGTCCACCAACCCACCCCAACGGGACAGAAAGTCCACCACCCCACCGTAACGTTACAGAGAGTCCACCACCCCACCCCAACTGGACAAAGAGTTCACCACACACCCCAACGGGCCAGAGAGTCCACCACCCTACCCCAACGGGACAGAGAGTCCACCACCAACCCCAAAGGAATAGAGAGTCCACCACCCTACCCCAACGGGACAGAGAGTCCACCACCCACCCCAACGGGACAGAGAGTCCACCACCCCACCCCAACGGGACAGAGAGTCCACCACCCACCCCAACGGGACAGAGAGTCCACCACCCCCCCAACTGGACAGAGAGTCCACCACCCCAACGAGACAGTAAGTTCACCACCCCAACAGGACAGAGAGTTCACCACCCCACAGTAACAGAACAAAGAGTCCACCACCCACCCCAAGGGAAGATAGAGTCCACCACCGCAATGGGACAGAGAGTACACCACCCACCCCAACGGGACAGAGAGTCCACCACCCCAATGGGACAGAGAGTCCACCACCCCACCGTAACGTTACAGAGAGTTCACCACCCACCCCAACGGGACAGAGAGTCCACCACCCCAATGGGACAGAGAGTCCACCACCCCACCGTAACGTTACAGAGAGTCCACCACCCACCCCAACGGGACAGAGAGTCCACCAGCACAACAGGACACAGAGTCCACCACTCCAACGGGACAGAGAGTCCACCACCCCACCCCAACGGGACAGAGAGTCCACCAACCCACCCCAACAGGACAGAAAGTCCACCACCCCACCGTAACGTTACAGAGAGTCCACCACCCCACCCCAACTGGACAAAGAGTTCACCACCCACCCCAACGGGCCAGAGAGTCCACCACCCACCCCAATGGGACAGACAGTCCACCACCCCAATGGGACAGAGAGTCCACCACCCCACCATAACGTTACAGAGAGTCCACCACCCACCCCAACTGGACAGAGAGTCCACCACCCACCCCAAAGGGCCCGAGAGTCCACCACCCACCCCACCGGGACAGAGAGTCCACCACCCCACCGTAACGTTACAAAGAGTCCACCACCCACCCCAACGGGACAGAGAGTCCACCAGCACAACAGGACACAGAGTCCACCACTCCAACGGGACAGAGAGTCCACCACCCCACCCCAACAGGACAGAGAGTCCACCAACCCACCCCAACGGGACAGAAAGTCCACCACCCCACCGTAACGTTACAGAGAGTCCACCACCCCACCCCAACTGGACAAAGAGTTCACCACCCACCCCAACGGGCCAGAGAGTCCACCACCCACCCCAATGGGACAGACAGTCCACCACCCCAATGGGACCGGGAGTCCACCACCCCACCGTAACGTTACAGAGAGTCCACCACCCACCCCAACTGGACAGAGAGTCCACCACCCACCCCAAAGGGCCCGAGAGTCCACCACCCACCCCACCGGGACAGGGAGTCCACCACCCCACCGTAACGTTACAAAGAGTCCCCCACCCACCCCAACGGGACAGAGAGTCCACCAGCACAACAGGACACAGAGTCCACCACTCCAACGGGACAGAGAGTCCACCACCCCATCCCAACGGGACAGAGAGTCCACCACCCCACCCCAACGGGACAGAGAGTCCACCACCCCACCCCAACGGGACAGGGAGTCGACCACGCACCCCAACGGGACAGGGAGTCCACCACCCACCCCAAAGGAACAGAGAGTCCACCACCCTACCCCAACGGGACAGTAAATCCACCACCCCAACAGGACAGAGAGTCCACCACCCCACCGTAACGGGACAGAGAGTCCACCACCCCACCGTAACGGGACAGAGAGTCCACCATCGACCCCAACCGGACAGAGAGTCAACTACCCACCCCAACGGAAGATAGAGTACCTCACCTAAACAGGACAGAGAGTCCACCACCCCACCGGAACATTACAGAGAGTCCACCACCCGCCCCAACGGGCCAGAGAGTCCACCACCCACCCCAACGGGCCAGAGAGTCCACCACCCACCCCAACGGGACACAGAGTCCACCACTCCAACGGGACAGAGAGTCCACCACCCCACCCCAACGGAACAGAGAGTCCACCAACCCACCCCAACGGGACAGAGAGTCCACCAGCACAACAGGACACAGAGTCCACCACTCCAACGGGACAGAGAGTCCACCACCCCACCCCAACGGGACAGAGAGTCCACCACCCCACCCCAACGGGACACAGAGTCCACCAACCCACCCCAACGGGACAGAGAGTCCACCACCAACCCCAAAGGAATAGAGAGTCCACCACCCTACCCCAACGGGACAGAGAGTCCACCACCCCAACGAGACAGTAAGTCCACCACCCCAACAGGACAGAGAGTCCACCACCCCACCGTAACGGGACAGAGAGTCCACCACCCACCCCAACGGGACAGAGAGTCCACCACCCCATCGTAACGTTACAGAGAGTCCACCACACACCCCAGCGGGCCAGAGAGTCCACCACCCCACCGTAACGTTACAAAGAGTCCACCACCCACCCCAACGGGACAGAGAGTCCACCAACACAACAGGACACAGAGTCCACCACTCCAACGGGACAGAGAGTCCACCACCCCACCATAACGTTACAGAGAGTCCACCACCCACCCCAACTGGACAGAGAGTCCACCACCCACCCCAAAGGGCCCGAGAGTCCACCACCCACCCCACCGGGACAGAGAGTCCACCACCCCACCGTAACGTTACAAAGAGTCCACCACCCACCCCAACGGGACAGAGAGTCCACCAGCACAACAGGACACAGAGTCCACCACTCCAACGGGACAGAGAGTCCACCACCCCACCCCAACAGGACAGAGAGTCCACCAACCCACCCCAACGGGACAGAAAGTCCACCACCCCACCGTAACGTTACAGAGAGTCCACCACCCCACCCCAACTGGACAAAGAGTTCACCACCCACCCCAACGGGCCAGAGAGTCCACCACCCACCCCAATGGGACAGACAGTCCACCACCCCAATGGGACAGGGAGTCCACCACCCCACCGTAACGTTACAGAGAGTCCATCACCCACCCCAACTGGACAGAGAGTCCACCACCCACCCCAAAGGGCCCGAGAGTCCACCACCCACCCCACCGGGACAGAGAGTCCACCACCCCACCGTAACGTTACAAAGAGTCCCCCACCCACCCCAACGGGACAGAGAGTCCACCAGCACAACAGGACACAGAGTCCACCACTCCAACGGGACAGAGAGTCCACCACCCCATCCCAACGGGACAGAGAGTCCACCACCCCACCCCACCCCAACGGGACAGAGAGTCCACCACCCCACCCCAACGGGACAGGGAGTCGACCACGCACCCCAACGGGACAGGGAGTCCACCACCCACCCCAAAGGAACAGAGAGTCCACCACCCTACCCCAACGGGACAGTAAATCCACCACCCCAACAGGACAGAGAGTCCACCACCCCACCGTAACGGGACAGAGAGTCCACCATCCACCCCAACGGAACAGAGAGTCCACCACCCTACCCCAACGGGACAGTAAGTCCACCGCCCCAACAGGACAGAGAGTCCACCACCCCACCGTAACGGGACAGAGAGTCCACCACCCCACCGTAACGGGACAGAGAGTCCACCATCGACCCCAACCGGACAGAGAGTCAACTACCCACCCCAACGGAAGATAGAGTACCTCACCTAAACAGGACAGAGAGTCCACCACCCCACCGTAACATTACAGAGAGTCCACCACCCGCCCCAACGGGCCAGAGAGTCCACCACCCACCCCAACGGGCCAGAGAGTCCACCACCCACCCCAACGGGACACAGAGTCCACCACTCCAACGGGACAGAGAGTCCACCACCCCACCCCAACGGAACAGAGAGTCCACCAACCCACCCCAACGGGACAGAGAGTCCACCAGCACAACAGGACACAGAGTCCACCACTCCAACGGGACAGAGAGTCCACCACCCCACCCCAACGGGACAGAGAGTCCACCACCCCACCCCAACGGGACACAGAGTCCACCAACCCACCCCAACGGGACAGAGAGTCCACCACCAACCCTAAAGGAATAGAGAGTCCACCACCCTACCCCAACGGGACAGAGAGTCCACCACCCCAACGAGACAGTAAGTCCACCACCCCAACAGGACAGAGAGTCCACCACCCCACCGTAACGGGACAGAGAGTCCACCACCCACCCCAACGGGACAGAGAGTCCACCACCCCACCGTAACGTTACAGAGAGTCCACCACACACCCCAGCGGGCCAGAGAGTCCACCACCCACCCCGCCGGGACAGAGAGTCCACCACCCCACCGTAACGTTACAAAGAGTCCACCACCCACCCCAACGGGACAGAGAGTCCACCAGCACAACAGGACACAGAGTCCACCACTCCAACGGGACAGAGAGTCCACCACCCCACCCCAACGGGACAGGGAGTCGACCACGCACCCCAACGGGACAGGGAGTCCACCACCCCACCCCAACGGGACAGGGAGTCGACCACGCACCCCAACGGGACAGGGAGTCCACCACCCACCCCAAAGGAACAGAGAGTCCACCACCCTACCCCAACGGGACAGAGAGTCCACCACCCCACCCCAACGGGACAGAGAGTCCACCAACCCACCCCAACGGGACAGAGAGTCCACCACCCACCCCAAAGGAATAGAGAGTCCACCACCCGACCCCAACGGGACAGAGAGTCCACCACCGCAATGGGACAGAGAGTCCACCAGCCCACCGCAATGGGAAAGAGAGTCCACCACCCACCCCAACGGGACAGAGAGTCCACCACCCACCCCAACGGGACAGAGAGTCCACCACCCCAACGGGACAGAGAGTCCACCACCCCACCGTAACATAACAGAGAGTCCACCATCCACCCCAACGGAACAGAGAGTCCACCACCCTACCCCAACGGGACAGTAAGTCCACCACCCCAACAGGACAGAGAGTCCACCACCCCACCGTAACGGGACAGAGAGTCCACCACCCCACCGTAACGGGACAGAGAGTCCACCATCCACCCCAACCGGACAGAGAGTCAACTACCCACCCCAACGGAAGATAGAGTACTTCACCTAAACAGCACAGAGAGTCCACCACCCCACCCCAACGGGACAGAGAGTCCACCATCCACCCCAACGGAACAGAGAGTCCACCACCCTACCCCAACGGGACAGTAAGTCCACCACCCCAACAGGACAGAGAGTCCACCACCCCACCGTAACGGGACAGAGAGTCCACCACCCCACCGTAACGGGACAGAGAGTCCACCATCCACCCCAACCGGACAGAGAGTCAACTACCCACCCCAACGGAAGATAGAGTACTTCACCTAAACAGGACAGAGAGTCCACCACCCCACCGTAACGTTACAGAGAGTCCACCACCCACCCCAACGGGCCAGAGAGTCCACCACCCACCCCAACGGGCCAGAGAGTCCACCACCCACCCCAACGGGACAGAGAGTCCACCAGCACAACAGGACACAGAGTCCACCACTCCAACGGGACAGAGAGTCCACCACCCCACCCCAACGGAACAGAGAGTCCACCAACCCACCCCAACGGGACAGAGAGTCCACCAGCACAACAGGACACAGAGTCCACCACTCCAACGGGACAGAGAGTCCACCACCCCACCCCAACGGGACAGAGAGTCCACCACCCCACCCCAACGGGACAGAGAGTCCACCACCCCACCGTAACGGGACAGAGAGTCCACCACCCACCCCAACGGGACAGAGAGTCCACCACCCCACCGTAACGTTGCAGAGAGTCCACCACCCACCCCAACGGGCCCGAGAGTCCACCACCCACCCCTCCGGGACAGAGAGTCCACCACCCCACCGTAACGTTACAAAGAGTCCACCACCCACCCCAACGGGACAGAGAGTCCACCAGCACAACAGGACACAGAGTCCACCACTCCAACGGGACAGAGAGTCCACCACCCCACCCCAACGGGACAGAGAGTCCACCACCCCACCCCAACGGGACAGAGAGTCCACCACCCACCCCAAAGGAACAGAGAGTCGACCACGCACCCCAACGGGACAGGGAGTCCACCACCCACCCCAAAGGAACAGAGAGTCCACCACCCCAAACCAACGGGACAGAGAGTCCACCAACCCACCCCAACGGGACAGAGAGTCCACCACCCACCCCAAAGGAATAGAGAGTCCACCACCCTACCCCAACGGGACAGAGAGTCCACCACCGCAAAGGGACAGAGAGTCCACCAGCCCACCCCAATGGGAAAGAGAGTCCACCACCCACCCCAACGGGACAGAGAGTCCACCACCCACCCCAACGGGACAGAGAGTCCACCACCCCAACGGGACAGAGAGTCCACCACCCCACCGTAACATAACAGAGAGTCCACCACCCCACCCCAACTGGACAAAGAGTCCACCCCCCACCTCAACGGGACAGAGAGTCCACCACCCACCCCAACGGGACAGAGAGTCAACCACCCCAATGGGACAGGGAGTCCACCACCCCACCGTAACGTTACAGAGATTCCACCACCCACCCCACCGGGACAGAGAGTCCACCACCCCACCGTAACATTACAAAGAGTCCACCACCCACCCAAACGGGACAGAGAGTCCACCAGCACAACAGGACACAGAGTCCAGCACTCCAACGGGACAGAGAGTCCACCACCCCACCCCAACGGGACAGAGAGTCCACCAACCCACCCCAACGGGACAGAGAGTCCACCACCCCACCGTAACGTTACAGAGAGTCCACCACCCCACCCCAACTGGACAAAGAGTCCACCACCCACCCCAACGGGCCAGAGAGTCCACCACCCACCCCAACGGGACAGAGAGTCCACCACCCCAATGGGACAGAGAGTCCACCACCCCACCGTAACGTTACACAGAGTCCACCACCCACCACAACGGGCCATAGAGTCCACCACCCCAATGGGACAGAGAGTCCACCACCCCACCGTAACGTTACAGAGAGTCCACCACCCACCCCAACGGGCCAGAGAGTCCACCACCCACCCAACCGGGACAGAAAGTCCACCACCCCACAGTAACGTCACAAAGAGTCCACCACCCACCCCAACGGGACAGAGAGTCTACCAGCACAACAGGACACAGATTCCACCACTCCAACGGGACAGAGAGTCCACCACCCCACCCCAACGGGACAGAGAGTCCACCAACCCACCCCAACGGGACAGAGAGTCCACCAGCACAACAGGACACAGAGTCCACCACTCCAACGGGACAGTGAGTCCACCACCCCACCCCAACGGGACAGAGAGTCCACCAACCCACCCCAACGGGACAGAGAGTCCACCACCAACCCCAAAGGAATAGAGAGTCCACCACCCTACCCCAACGGGACAGAGAGTCCACCACCCCAACGAGACAGTAAGTCCACCACCCCAACAGGACAGAGAGTCCACCACCCACCCCAACGGAAGATTGAGTTCACCACCGCAATGAGACAGAGAGTCCACCACCCACCCCAACGGGCCAGAGAGTCCACCACCCACCCCACCGGGACAGAGAGTCCACCACCCCACCGTAACGTTACAAAGAGTCCACCACCCACCCCAACGGGACAGAGAGTCCACGAGCACAACAGGACACAGAGTCCACCACTGCAATGGGACAGACAGTCCACCACCCCACCCCAACGGAACAGAGAGTCCACCAACCCACCCCAACGGGACAGACAGTCCACCAGCACAACAGGACACAGTGTCCACCACTCCAACGGGACAGAGTCCACCACCCCACCCCAACGGGACAGAGAGTCCACCAACCCACCCCAACGGGACAGAGAGTCCACCACCCACCCCAAAGGAATAGAGAGTCCACCACCCTACCCCAACGGGACAGAGAGTCCACCACCCCAACAGGACAGAGAGTCCACCACCCACTCCAACGGAAGATTGAGTCCACCACCGCAATGAGACAGAGAGTCCACCACCCACCCCAATGGGAAAGAGAGTCCACCACCCACCCCAACGGAAGATAGAGTCCACCACCGCAATGGGACAGAGAGTCCACCAGCCCACCCCAATGGGAAAGAGAGTCCACCACCCACCCCAACGGGACAGAGAATCCACCACCCACCCCACCGGGACAGAGAGTCCACCACCCACACGAAATGGACAGAGTCCACCACCCACCCCACCGGGACAAATAGTCCACCACCCCCCCTCCGCAACTGGACAGAGAGTCCACCACCCCACCGCAACAGGACAGAGAGTCCACCACCCTACCCCAACGGGACAGAGAGTCCACCACCCCAACGGGA
This sequence comes from Salarias fasciatus, assembly GCF_902148845.1. Taxonomy (NCBI): domain Eukaryota; kingdom Metazoa; phylum Chordata; class Actinopteri; order Blenniiformes; family Blenniidae; genus Salarias; species Salarias fasciatus. Next base: position 553,966 of record NW_021941387.1, on the reverse strand, counting down.
CAGAGAGTCCACCACTCCAACTGGACAGAGAGTCCACCACCCCACCCCAACGGGACAGAGAGTCCACCACCCTACCCCAACGGGACAGAGAGTCCACCACCCCAACGGGACAGTAAGTCCACCACCCCAACAGGACAGAGAGTCCACCACCCCACCGTAACGGGACAGAGAGTCCACCACCCACCCCAACGGAAGATAGAGTCCACCACCGCAATGGGACAGAGATTCCACCACCCCACCCCAATGGGAAAGAGAGTCCACCACCCACCCCTCGGGACAAAGAGCCCACCACCCTACCCCAACGGGACAGAGAGTCCTCCACCCCCCCCCCCCCACCCACCCCCCCCCCCCCCCCACCCCCACCAACAGGACAGAGTCCACCACGTCACCCCAACGGGACATAGAGTCCACCAACCCAACGGGACATAGAGTCCACCACTCCAACGGGACAGAGAGTCCACCACCCACCCCAAAGGAATAGAGAGTCCACCACCCTACCCCAACGGGACAGAGAGTCCACCACCCCAATGAGACAGTAAGTCCACCACCCCAACAGGACAGAGAGTCCACCACCCCAACGGGACAGTAAGTCCACCACCCCAACAGGACAGAGAGTCCACCACCCCACCGTAACGGGACAGAGACTCCACCACCCACCCCAACGGAAGATAGAGTCCACCACCGCAATGGGACAGAGAGTCCACCACCCCACCCCAATGGGACAGAGAGACCACCACCTCCCCTAACGGGACAGAGAGTCCACCACCCCACCCCAATGGGACAGAGAGTCCACCACCCACCCCATTGGGTCAGAGAGTCCACCACCCCAACGGGACAGAGAGTCCACCACCCCACCCCTCGGGACAAAGAGCCCACCACCCTACCCCAACGGGACAGAGAGTCCACCACCCCCCCCTCCCCCCACCCCCACCAACAGGACAGAGTCCACCACGTCACCCCAACGGGACTTAGAGTCCACCAACCCAAAGGGACAGAAAGACCACCACCCCAACACAAAATCCACGACCCCAAGGGGACAGAGAGTCCACCACCCTATCCCAACGGGACAGAGAGTCCACCCCCCCCCCCCCCCCCCCCCCCCAACTGGACAGAGAGAGTCCACCACCCCACCCCAATTGGGACAGAGAGTCCACCACCCTACCCCAACGGGACAGAGAGTCCACCACCCCAACAGGACAGTAAGTTCACCACCCCAACAGGACAGAGAGTCCACCACCCCAACAGGACAGAGAGTCCACCACCCCACCGTAACGGGACAGAGACTCCACCACCCCAACAGGACAGTAAGTCCACCACCCCACCGTAACGGGACAGAGACTCCACCACCCACCCCAACGAAAGATAGAGTCCACCACCGCAATGGGACAGAGAGTCCACCACCTACCCTAACGGGACAGAGAGTCCACCACCCCAACGGGACAGAGAGTCCACCACCCCAACGGGACAGAGAGTCCACCGCCCCCTCAAGGCCATGAGAGCCCCCTTCACTGGAACCCCTCCAGGACTGGGCCGACGGGCCCTCGGCCTGGCGTGGTATGTGGGGGTGAAGTTCATCAGGGGGTTAGTACCAGTAGGACTGTTACTAGTTCCATCAGAACTCTGGGTCCTGGATTCACGGAGCTGCCGGGTCGCTGTGGACCACAGCCTGGACCGGAGTCTGGCGTTCCGCGGTGCCAGCCGGCAGACTGTCCCCCGTGGTGGACGTGAGCATCGAACTCCAGGGAGCTGTGGACTCTTACAGCCTTTCATCTGCTGCTTCTCTGCATTGTTCTGCTCTCGAGGCAGAGCTACTGAGCACCGAGGGTCTTCTGTTCTGTTGGAGCCAATAAATAAACTAGAGCGCCTCCTTCTGGGCCAGAGCCCCAGTGACAGGGGCTGTTCTCCCCCCCTGCTGAGAGACATTGTCCATCCATCGTTTCATTTTGCACTGTGGCGTTTGAGCCATCACAGAAACACCTGTTGGTAAAACATCTGCGAGACTGAACAGTCTGGAGTCAGACTGGGAGCTTCAGCGTCCGACACAACGCCAATAGACGGACGGTCCTCACCAGAGGTGTAATTTACGTCGGTTTGGTGGGTTATGAAAACCCTCTTGAGGTGAAATCCACTGCCGAGGATTTTTGTTTGTTTGTTTAAATCCGAGGTGGAATGAGCGCAGCAGCTGCTTCTCTCCAGCCATAGGCGCCGCTACACGTAGGGCCCTGAGCTGGAGGGGGCCCCGAGCTGGAGGGGGCCCCGAGGGACGGGACGGCGGATATCAGCGACACAACTTGAAATCCCCGGATAATTTACACTGACACGTCGGGAACCTACCTAATGGGGCCCTACTACTACCCAGCTTGCATCAACGTGATGCATTACATGCAGTCAATATTCGGATGAAGGTCAATATTACAGTTTCTGAAACATTTGGAATAACCTGTTTACATGCTTTAACAGATAGTTACTCCGGTTTACATGATGAGTAATCAATTGAAACCACGGCCACAGACGATGCCATGACTGCATTGGCACTTCCTGCCACTAGGTGTGCTGTTTGCATGGTCAACCTTATTTTACACAGACACCACAGAAGAAGAAGGGCCCCTGAAGTGCAGGCTCTCTGCATGTTGTGACCGTTTTTTTTTAGTAAAAGAGAAGAACTGAACCATCGTTTCTACACATTTTATTTACTTAGTAGCGGCTAAACTGTATCAAGTAGTCCCATACTCAAAAGACCAAGATTCCTTGTGGATAGAACATGCGCAATATTATTATTACTATATTTTCTTTATGCGTCCTTCTTTACATCCTAGAGAGCCGGGTCCAAACAATGGTCCTGAGGCGCTAAAGGGTAGCTGTTACTTTCTACTTGATTGATAGAACCCTCCGTAGTATGTGTGCTGTTCCAAGGAGGGCTATCTTCTGGACTTCCTGGATGTTGATGTTGCCAGGGATCTTGTCGGTGTATTTCTCTAATCCCTTCTTCACAAGTCCAAGAGCTCCGATGACCACTGGTATTGTTGTGGTCTTTCTTCCCCACAGGATTACTATTGCAGCAACACATCATCAGCAGAGTCAAACTAACCCTGTCACCACGGTCTAACCAGCTCACGTTCCCTGTTAGTGGAGAACAATCCAACGCCTGGTGAATTCTGCTTCACGATGACAGGAAGAGCCGACATCCAAGGATCAAAAAGCGACGTTATCATTATTATTATTATTATTAAATTATTATTATGATTATTATTATTATTATTATTATCATTATTATTATTATTTACTGCACTTGTTTGGCTTTTTTTCTGTCCTCTATTCTTGTGTGCAGTGCAGCATGCCAAACATGCGGGCCCCTTTGACACACATGAAAACCCATGTGGGAGACACCCCAGCTACACCACTGGTCCTCACATCAGACCCGAGACCCCAGCTCCAAATGGGCTGTGAGCCAGAGGCCAGGACCCGGGTTCAGGGTTCTGGCTGAACCCGGGTTCAGGGTGAAGAGAAACTTGTTTCAGGTCTTCAGTCAGAACATGGAGCTGGCCTTCAGTGTCATCCAGTCTGCTTTGACAACAGAACCGAGTTCCTCTGTCCTAACACACACACACACACACACACACACACACACACACACACACACACACACACACACACATACACACACACACACACACACACACGCACACACACGCAGCGTCGTACCGGCAGCAGAGTGCTGTGCTTCATGGCGGTGTTGACGTTCCGCAGCAGAGCCCATTTGGCCTGATCCTTCTCGTAGAGTTCCACATAGTCCCGACGCCGGTACATCTTCCCGTGCACAACTCTCTCACACACTCACACACACACACACACTCACACACACGTTGATATCCAGTGGACAGAGGACGATCAGGTTGACGGTTCAGGTTTCCTCTCTCTCTCAAACCGGCAGCTTCGACTCGGAACTTCAGGAGACTGTAGGATTGTTCAGTCACGTGTTGCTTCTCCTCCACAGAGGTCAGGAGGTCAGAGGTCAGGAGGTCAGAGGTCAGGAGGTCAGGAGGTCAGAGGTCAGGAGAAACAAAAAGCTGCTGCGATCCTCAGCGTGTTGGAACCAAAGTCATGTGACCAGAAAGAGTCCAGCAGCAGACCTGGTCGGATCCAGCAGGGACTCAGAAACATCCCAGAACCAAACTCCACAAGGAAACCTCCGAGCAGACGGAGCGTGCTCCACCTCACTCTGTCTCACACACACTCACACACACACAGCCTCCCTGTCACCATGGCAACATGACCTCACTTCCTGCTCAGGTGTGTGGTGTTGGATTTCTGCTCAGGTGGATCCTGCAGGTCTGTCCTGACCCTAACCTGGGACTGACAGACGCTACAGACCAGTGCCTTTCACTGATCCCTCAATAGAGAGTGAGTCCAGCTACATCAAGTCCTTCATTTGAAGCCAGATACCAGGTCCAAGTGACTTTACTGATCCAGCTGAGCAGATCTGGGTGAAGCCAGAAAACAGAAAACCTCCAGAGAGAGAGAGAGAGAGAGAGAGAGAGAGAGAGAGAGAGAGAGAGAGAGAGACAGACAGACAGAGAGAGAGAGAGAGAGAGAGAGAGAGAGAGAGACAGACAGACAGAGAGAGAGAGAGAGAGAGAGAGAGAGAGAGACAGAGAGCGAGCGAGCTGAGCCGTCCTGACAGTTCTCACTTCTCAAGTCTGATTTACTGACATAAATATATCTGTAATATATAAATGTAAATAAATACACAAATATGTACTCTGTCGTGTGTGTGTGTGTGTGTGTGTGTGTGTGTGTGTGTGTGTGTGTGTGTGTGTGAGATGACCTGCTGATTGAGTGTGTGTTACATACAAGTCAGTTTAATTAAGTAAATTCTCCATCTGGCAAACGGAGCCGCCTGAACATTACACCACTGAGCAGCTGCCACACACACACACACACACACACACACACACACACACACACACACACACACACAGAGCAGTGATGGTGTGAACAGTGAGTAGACGGTAAACTATCAGAAGGTGTTGAATTATTGAAGAGTGAGGATCTGCCTGGTGTCTCTTCTGTTATATACTCTCTCTCCCTCTCTCTCTCCCTTCTCCCACCAGACCGGCTCCAGACCAGCTCCAGACCGGCTCCAGACCAGCTCCAGACCAGCTCCAGACCAGCTCCAGACCAGCTGCAGACCAGCTCTAGATGAGCTCCAGACCAGCTCCAGACCGGCTCCAGACCGGCTCGGCTCCGCCCCTTCCTGGAACCCAAAAGCTGTTCATTCCAGTAGACCTTCTCTTCTGGTCTGGTCCTCTGGGGTCAGATGAGACCGTGGGGGACCGGGTTTTGCACGCGGGCCACATGTTTGACACCCCTCACTTTCTGTGACATGAAGCTGTTAAATGCCTCACGCGCCATGAAGCCTTCCTGGAGCCTTATTTGCATTTAGATGGGTCTTCCTGACAGGTCAAAGGTCACAGCCTGACCTCTGGAGACAAACTGTGAGCAGTGAGTCAACTGACAGGCGAGAAAACACACACACACACACACACACACACACACACACACACACTGACCCTGAGCTGTACCTGGATCAGGGTGGTGAACCTGTAGCTGAAGCGCCGCGCGTCGGGGTCCCAGCCCTCCAGCAGCCAATCAGAGCCCCTCCTGCTGCTGGCTTTGGTCGCCATGGTTACAGAGACGAGATACACCCAACTGTTGCAAATTACTTCAACATCAAAAACATCTCGTCCAGAGAAAAAGGCGTGGAGTTTTTCTGACGAAGCTGGAGGTCAGAGGTCGAGTCGTTCGGATCACAGGAGAGGCTCCGGCCAAATCCAGACGAGTCCAGAAAACTCCAGAACAAGAGTTTCCATCCGAAACGCTGTGAAAGTATCCTTCTGCAACATGAAGCAAAGATCCAGACATACAGCTCACACTCTGTGTGTGTGTGTGTGTGTGTGTGTGTGTGTTCCCTCATTTTATCGGATTGCCCCGTTTGAGCCTCCACGCCGTCAGAGCTCATTAGACCATCAGAAAGACAGACGAGTTCAGCCAGGCATGAAGTGAGTCTCCAAAAGACACACACACACACACACACACACACACACACACACACACACACACACACACACACACACACACACACACACACACGTTTGTATTTCTATCCTTGTGGGGACCTTCCATTGACTCCCATTCATATCTAACTCCTAACCCTAACCCTGACCCTGACCCACAGCAAAACAAAGCGTAGCCCTAAAGAAAGGTTTTGACCTTTGACTTTTTTCAGTAACAACAACATGGTCAAGAAAACACTGTTTCTCCTCATTAGGACCGGAAAAAGGTCCCACAAGGCACATCGAGCAGGTTTCACTATCCTTGTGGGGACATTTGGTCCCCACAAGGATAGAGATACGAGTACACACACACACACACACACACACACACACACACACACACACACACATTCAGCATCTTGCATGGTGTGGTTGTTTGCAGTTCTGATGTGAGTGTTCTTCAATCGAATAAACAACTGGAGCTGGGATTTAGTTTATTCTTATTTTATTAGGCCCGAGCCCCTGGCCTGCCAAGGGCGAAGGGCCTATTGTTTCTGCAACACAGACAACGACTAGTCGAGCGCGAAGCGCTCGACCTCAGGCCTTTCACACTCTCAAAACACACAACGATGACAAGTCGAGCGCGCAGCGCTCGACCACAGACATCATACAACATGTCCAGACACACACACACCGACACGCACTCACACATACGCGTGTAAAAACACAAAAATGCACACACACACACGAATTTTCGAGCGCGCAGCGCTCGACCTCAGGCCTTTCACACACTCAAACATACAAAAATGACAAGTCGAGCGCGCAGCGCTCGACCTCAGACATAGGCCAACATGTCCAGACACACACGCCCCGACATGCACTCATACACACGTGTACAAATACAAAAAACACACACACACTCTCACACACAAACATGACTTGTCGAGCGCGTAGCGCTCGACCACAGACATTCACACTCTCAAACACCTCACAGACACGTCAGGCTTGTCGAGACCTTTCCGAAAATATATAACATGTGGGCGAAATAACGGCAGGAAAAAAAAAAGCATATTGTTTTTGCAAAAAATATTTAGGCCCGAGCCCCTGGCCTGCCAAGGGCGAAGGGCCTATTGTTTCTGCAACACAGACAACGACTAGTCGAGCGCGCAGCGCTCGACCTCAGGCCTTTCACACTCTCAAAACACACAACGATGACAAGTCGAGCGCGCAGCGCTCGACCACAGACATCATTCAACATATCCAGACACACACACACCGACACGCACTCACACATACGCGTGTACAAACACAAAAACGCACACACACACACGAATTTTCGAGCGCGCAGCGCTCGACCACAGGCCTTTCACACACTCAAACGTACAAAAATGACAAGTCGAGCGCACAGCGCTCGACCTCAGACATAGGCCACCATGTCCAGACACACACACCCCGACATGCACTCATACACACGTGTACAAATACAAAAAACGCACACACACTCTCACACACAAACATGACTTGTCGAGCGCGTAGCGCTCGACCACAGACATTCACACTCTCAAACACCTCACAGACGCGTCGGGCTTGTCGAGACCTTTCCGAAAATATATAACATGTGGGCGAAATCATGGCAGAAAAAAAAATCGCATATTGTTTTTGCAAAAAATATTATTCTTTCTTTCTTTCTTCTTCTTCTTCTGCTCTTTAAACTGGAATTTGACCCCCTGAACATGCTCGAAAACTCACCAAACTTTGCACAAAATTCAGTTCCGGTGAAAAATTTTTTTTAGTATGTGTTTCAATATTGGGATTTAAAAATTGGCCCTACAGCGCCACCTGCAAAACCCAAAATGCATTGCGTCAATGGGAGGGGGTCCGCAATAAACTTTGTCGTACAGCCACAAAATTCGGTATACACATGCGCGTTGTCGGGACAAACAAAAAATATTATTATGACCCCGACCTCAAAACAGCAGGAAAGCAGCGAGCTGGGATTGAATTTTCAAAATTGCTGAGTCAGCGTTTTCCAGGACGTCGTACAAAATGTTCGTTTTGATCGCGCACTTCTCCGAATGAGCTGAAATTTGGTGGACACCATCTACACAAGTAGACAATTAAAAGTTATCCAATTCACAAATCTTCAGATCACGGTTTCCGCGTGGCAACGCCACAAAGTTGATGTCAAATTTTGCCATTTTTTCAGTGTGATAAATGGCTGCCATTTCTACATAATGACTCCAATCCAAACCAAATTTTAAACACTGATTAATCTATCCTTCCTGGACACACTGCCAGTGAAATTTTGAAAATCAGCATTACAGCGCCCCGTTCAGAATCAAAATAAAATATGTATGGGGAGTAAAATTATTAGTTTATCAGAAATGAATGGAATTTGGGGGATAATTCCTTCATATCATCCCGATCAAAAAAGCCAATGGTAACCATGTTGTACTATCAACGGTGTTGCCGTGGCGATGGCTGAAGTTCCCCATGTTATTCTAATGGGCCCAAGTGAAAAATCTCCCATCAAATCAATTTTGTACTTGTTGCCATGGAAATGTACCAAATTTGAATAACATCAATGAAAGAATGAAACGGGGCGGGTCAGGTAAGCGGCGGGCGAGGGCCTTTTGACGCCGCTCGCGGCTTTAATCTTTCTTTCTTCTTCTTCTTCTTCTTCTTCTTCTGCTCTTTAAACTGGAATTTGACCCCCTGAACATGCTCGAAAACTCACAAAAGTTTGCACAAAATTCAGTTCCGGTGAAAAATTTTTTTTAATATGTGTTTCAATATCGGGATTTAAAAATTGGCTCTACAGCGCCACCTGCAAAACCCAAAATGCATTGCGTCAATGGGAGGGGGTCCGCAATAAACTTTGTCGTCCAGCCACAAAATTCGGTATACACATGCGCCTTGTTGGGACAAACAAAAAATATTATTATGACCCCATCGTCAAAACAGCAGGAAAGCAGCTATCTGGGATTGAATTTTCAAAAATGCTGAGTCAGCGTTTTCCAGGACGTCGTACAAAATGTTCGTTTTGATCGCGCGCTTCTCCAAATGAGCTGAAATTTGGTGGACACCATCTACACAAGTAGACAATTAAAAGTTATCCAATTCACAAATCTTCAGATCACGGTTTCTGCGTGGCAACGCCGCAAAGTTGATGTCAAATTTTGCCATTTTTTCAGTGTGATAAATGGCTGCCATTTCGACATAATGACTCCAATCCAAACCAAATTTTAATCACTGATTAATCCTTGCTTCCTGGACACATTGACAGTGAAACTTTGAAAATCGGTGTTACAGCGCCCCCTACAGAATCAAAATAAAATCTGTATTGGGAGTAAAATTATTAGTTTATCAAAAATGAATGGAATTTGGGTGATAATTCCTTCATGTCGTCCCGATCAAAAAAGCAAATGGTAACCATATTGTAATATCAACGGTGTTGCCGTGGCGATGGCTGAAGTTCCCCATGTTATTCTAATGGGCCCAAGTGAAAAATCTCCCATCAAATCAAATGTACTTGTTGCCATGGAAATGTGCCAAATTTGACAAACATCAATAAAAGAATGAAACGGGGCGGGGCAGGTAAGCGGCGGGCGAGGGCCTTTTGACGCCGCTCGCGGCTTTAATTGTGTGAATGCTGAAGGCATTCACACCTTTATTTTCCTGTTTCTCTTTAATTGTGTGAATGCTGAAGGCATTCACACGATTACATTCCTCCTCTGACTTCTTCCGCCGTTTTTTGGCACGCTTCTCCTCCTACAAATTTTGTCCGATTTGAACCATTCAGATATCAAAATGTGCAGCTTTTTAAGGACATTCCTGCTATGTTCTGGCTTTTTCATATCTCTTAAACTTTTTGAAATATTTCAACTTTTGTGCAGCTTTTTACCCCATGTTAACGGATGGAGAAATTTTTAAACTTTATAACCCTTTAACTCCTTTAAATCTTAACCGATTTTAACCATTCAACTTTTAAACTATTCAACTTTTTAAACCCTTTCTTAAACTTTTTTAAACTTTTTCAACTTTTTTAAGCTTTTTGAAATATTTCAACTTTTTAAAATTATTTTTAACATTGAAGTGGATGGGAAACCCCTTCAACTGACCTTGAAACTCCTTCAAATTTGAACCCTTAAAACTTTGTCATACTTTCACATTGACATGTCATTTTACTTTAAAAACGTAGGCATTTTTGTCCTTTATTCAGGTATGTAGTATCATTTCAAGATCTTCTACCAAATTTAAACTGTGAGCCTTCAAGTACGGAGAGAATTTCAGCCGTTTTTGGAGTTTACAATTGGGTGTGTATTGGAGAAGCTCGAGTGGGAGAAAGGAATTTAGAGTGCGGGAGGCTCTGAATTTGAACCCCCAAAAAATTATTTTCTCGTCCGTACGGCCACATTTCTGGCTCAATCTGCACAATAACACCTCAAAACGTAGGAATTTTTCTTGTGACTCGTAAAATTGAGTCACTTTGTTTCTATCTCAAACGGTTCTCTCTCCAGAGGCATTTGTTTGAGGAGAGTGCAGAATTTTCTCCCATCCGCTCCAATGCATTTTGGAGACGCCTGAATCCAAAACTTCACCCGTGTTCGCACAATCGCCGTGGCTGAATGGATGATCCTACAGACATGATTCCTGCACCATTAAATTCATGAAAGGCTTCTGAATCTGACTGTGTGAAAATCTTTTTCAATTTCACCTTTCGGTCCCTGAGAAATGCCATTTCTTCAACCATGCGCACTCCATTAAAAAGTGCTGATTCACTGTCATGGCTGCTGTGCAGCTGGTCTCCATAGCAACAGACACACCTGTTGTGCTGACTGCTGCTTGATTAGTCTGGATTTTTCCATTAAGACTGGAGCTCTATTGATCCTCTGTTACTCTGACACTGACTCCACTGCTCCTTCTCCCTCTATCAACTCTTTTAAGTTTTTGCAGTGTTTTCAACCTTTTTTAAGTCTTTTCAACTTTTTGCATTGTTTTCAACCTTTATCAAACTTTTTCAACTTTTTATAGTGTTTTCAACCTTTTTTAACCCTTTTCAACTTTTTGCAGTGTTTTCAACCTTTTCCAAACTTTTCAACTTTTTGCAGTGTTTTCAACCTTTTTCGACTTATTGCAGTGTTTTCAAAATTTTTCAACCTTTTTCAACTTTATTTCAGGGTTTTTCACCTTTTCTTATTCCGTTTTTCTGCATTACAGTTTAACATTTTCAGCTCAGCATTCACACTTGCAGTTTCTTCAGGAACTGCAATTTTTTTCTAGTATTATTCTGACTTCTTCCCCTGTTTTTTGACGCTTAACTCCTCCTACAGTTTTTGTCCGATTTAAACCATTCAAGTATCAAAATGTTCAGCTTTTTAAGGACATTCCTGCTATGTTCTAGCTTTTTAAAACCTTTTAAACTTTTTGAAATATTTCAACTTTTGTGCAACTTTTTGCCCCATGTTAACGGATGGAGATTTTTTCAAACTTTTGAACCTTATAACTTCTTCAAATCTTAACCGATTTTAACCATTCAACTTTTAAAATATTCAACTTTTTAAACCCTTTCTTAAACCTTTTTAAACTTTTTCAACTTTGTTCAACTTTTTGAAATATTTCAACTTTTTAAAATTATTTTTAACATTGAAGTGGATGGGAAAACCCTTCAACTGACCTTTCAACTCCTTCAACTTTGAACCCTTACTACTTTGTCATACTTTCACATAGACAAGTAATTTTACTTTTAAAACGTAGGCATTTTTGTCCTTTATTCAGGTATGTAGTATCATCTCAAGATCTTTTACCAAATTCAAACTGTGGGCCTTAAAGTACAGAGAGAATTTCAGCCGTTTTTGGAGTTTACAATGGGTGTGTATTGGAAAAGCTAGAGTGGGAGATTCGAATTTAGAGTGGGGGAAGCTCTGAATTTTAACCAAAAAAAAATTTATTTTCTCGTCCGTACGGCCACATTTCTGGCTCAATCTGCACAATAACCCCTTAAAACGTAGGAATTTTTCTTGTGACCCGTACAATTGAGTCACTTTGTCTCTATCTCAAACCGTTCTCTCTCCAGAGGCATTTGTTTGAGGAGAGTGCAGAATTTTCTCCCATCCGCTCCAATGCATTTCGAGACGCCTGAATCCAAAACTTCACTCGTGTTCGCACAATCGCCGTGGCTGAATGGATGATCCTACAGACATGATTCCTGCACCATTAAATTCATGAAAGACTTCTGAATCTGACTGTGTGAAAATCTTTTTCAATTTCACCTTTCGGTCCCTGAGAAATGCCATTTCTTCAACCATGCGCACTCCATTAAAAAGTGCTGATTCACTGTCATGGCTGCTGTGCAGCTGGTCTCCATTGCAGCAGACACACCTGTTGTGCTGCTGCTGCTTGATGAGTCTGGATTTTTCCATTAAGACTGGAGCTCTATTGATCCTCTGTTACTCTGACACTGACTCTACTGCTCTTTCTACCTCTATCAACTTTTTTAAGTTTTTGCAGTGCAACCTTTTTTAACCTATTTCAACTTTTTACAGTGTTTTGAACCTTTTTCAAACTTTTTCAGCTTTTTGCAGTGTTTTCAAACTTTTTCAACTTTTTTCGACCCTTTTCAAGTTTTTAGTGTTTTCAACCTTTTTCAACCTTTTTCAACTTTTTTTAACCCTTTTCAACTTTTTACAGTGTTTTCAACATTTTCCAAAATTTTTCAACCTTTTTCACCTTTTTCAACTTTTTACAGTGTTTTTAACCTTTTTCAAAATTTTTCAACCTTTTTCACCTTTTTTCAACCTTTTTCAACTTTTTACAGTGTTTTCAACCTTTTTCAAAATGTTTCAACCTTTTCCACCTTTTTTCAACTTTTTTCAACTTTTTGCAGTGTTTTCAACCTTTTTCAACATTTTCAATTTTTTTTTCAGTGTTTTCATTCTTTTTTAAACTTTTTCAACTTTTTGCAGTGTTTTCAACCTTTTTCAACATTTTTCAACTTTTTGCAGTGTTTTCAACCTTTTTCAAACTTTTTCAACTTTTTGCAGTGTTTTCAAACTTTTTCAATATTTTTACAACTTTTTGCAGTGTTTTCAACCTTTTTCAAAATTTTTCAACCCTTTTCAACTTCTTGCAGTGTTTAACTTTTTTCAACCGTTTTCAACTTTTTACAGTGTTTTCAACCTTTTTCAACATTTTCAAGTTTTTTTCAGTGTTTTCAAGCTTTTTTTAAACTTTTCAACTTTCTGCAGTGTTTTCAACCTTTTTCAACATTTTTCAACTTTTTGCAGTGTTTTCAACCTTTTTCAACCTTTTTCAACTTTTTTTTCAGTGTTTTCATTCTTTTTTAAACTTTTTCAACTTTTTGCAGTGTTTTCAACCTTTTTCAAAATTTTTCAACCTTTTTCACCTTTTTTCAACCTTTTTCAACTTTTTACAGTGTTTTCAACTTTATTCAAAATGTTTCAACGTTTTTCACCTTTTTTCAACTTTTTTCAACTTTTTGCAGTGTTTTCAACCTTTTTCAACATTTTCAAATTTTTTTTCAGTGTTTTCATTCTTTTTTAAACTTTTTCAACTTTTTGCAGTGTTTTCAAACTTTTTCAATATTTTTCAACTTTTTGCAGTGTTTTCAAACTTTTTCAATATTTTTACAACTTTTTGCAGTGTTTTCAACCTTTTTCAAAATTTTTCAACCTTTTTCAACTTTTTTCAACCCTTTTCAACTTCTTGCAGTGTTTTCAACATTTTTCAACCTTTTTCAACTTTTTGCAGTGGTTTCAACCTTTTTCAACATTTTCAAGTTTTTTTCAGTGTTTTCAACCTTTTTTTAAACTTTTTCAACTTTCTGCAGTGTTTTCAAACTTTTTCAACATTTTTCAACTTTTTGCAGTGTTTTCAACCTTTTTCAAACTTTTTCAACTTTTTGCAGTGTTTTCATACTTTTTTAGCCTTTTTCAAATTTTTGCAGTGTTTTGAACCTTTTTCAACATTTCTCAACTTTTTCAAGTGTTTTCTACCTTTTTCAACCTTTTTCAACTTTTTGCAGCATTTTCAAACGTTGTCAACCTTTTTCAACCTTTTTCAACTTGTTGCAGCGTTTTCAAACTTTCTCAACCTTTTTCAACTTTATATCAGGTTTTTTCAACCTTGCTAATTGAGCTTTTTCTGCATTACAGTTTAGCATTTTCAGCTCAGCATTCACACTTGCAGTTTCTTCAGGAACTGCAAATTTTTTCTAGTTCTTTCTTTCTTTCTTTCTTTCTTCTTCTTCTTCTTCTGCTCTTTAAACTGGAATTTGACCCCCTGAACATGCTCGAAAACTCACCAAATTTTGCACAAAATTCAGTTCCGGCGAAAAATTTTTTTTAATATGTTTTTCAATATTGGGATTAAAAAATTGGGTCTACAGCGCCACCTGCAAAACCCAAAATGCATTGCGTCAATGGGAGGGCGTCCGCAATAAACTTTATCGTACAGCCACAAGATTTGGTATACACATGCGCGTTGTTGGGACAAACAAAAAATATTATTATGACCCCGACCTCAGAAAAGTAGGAAAGCAGTGAGCTGGGATTGAATTTTCAAAAATGCTGAGTCATCATTTTCCAGGGCGTCGTACAAAATGTTCGTTTTGATCGCGCGCTTCTCCAAATGAGCTGAAATTTGGTGGACACCATCTACACAAGTAGACAATTAAAAGTTATCCAATTCACAAATCTTCAGATCACGGTTTCCGCGTGGCAACGCCGCAAAATTGATGTCAAATTTTGCCATTTTTTCAGTGTAATAAATGGCTGCCATTTCTACATAATGACTCCAATCCAAACCAAATTTTAAACACTGATTAATCCTTCCTTCCTGGACACATAGACAGTGAAATTTTGAAAATCTGCATTACAGCGCCCCCTTCAGAATCAAAATAAAATATGTATGGGGAGTAAAATTATTAGTGTATCAGAAATGTATGGAATTTGGGGGATAATTCCTTCATGTCATCCCGATCAAAAAAGCCAATGGTAACCATGTTGTATTATCAACGGTGTTGCCATGGCGATGGCTGAAGTTCCCCATGTTATTCTAATGGGCCCAAGTGAAAAATCTCCCATCAAATCAATTTTGTACTTGTTGCCATGGAAATGTGCCAAATTTGACAAACATCAATGAAAGAATGAAACGGGGCGGGTCAGGCAAGCAGCGGGCGAGGGCCTTTTGACGCCGCTCGCGGCTTTAATATTCTTTCTTCTTCTTCTTCTTCTTCTTCTTCTGCTCTTTCAACTAGAATTTGACCCCCTGAACATGCTCGAAAACTCACCAAATTTTGCACAAAATTCAGTTCCGGCGAAAAATTTTTTTTAATATGAATTTCAATATTGGGATTTAAAAATTGGCCCTACAGCGCCACCTGCAAAACCCAAAATGCATTGCGTCAATGGGAGGGGGTCCGCAAAAAACTTTGTCGTCCAGCCACAAAATTCGGTATACACATGCGTGTTGTCGGGACAAACAAAAAATATTATTATGACCATGAATTCAAAACAGCAGGAAAGCAGCGAGATGGGATTGAATTTTCAAAATTGTTGAGTCAGCGTTTTCCAGGATGTCGTACAAAATGTTCGTTTTGATCGCGCGCTTCTCCAAATGAGCTGAAATTTGGTGGACACCATCGACACAAGTAGACAATTAAAAGTTATCCAATTCACAAATCTTCAGATCACGGTTTCCACGTGGCAACGCCGCAAATTTGATGTCAAATTTTGCCATTTTTTCAGTGTGATAAATGGCTGCCATTTCTACATAATGACTCCAATCCAAACCAAATTTTAAACACTGATTAATCCTTCCTTCCTGGACACACAGACAGTGAAATTTTGAAAATCGGCGTTACAGCGCCCCCTACAGAATCAAAATAAAATTTGTATGTGGAGTAAAATATTAGTTTATCAGAAATGAATGGAATTTGGGTGAGAAATTCTTCATGTCGTCCCGATCAAAAAAGCAAATGGTAACCATGTTGTAATTTCAACGGTGTTGCCGTGGCGATGGCTGAAGTTCCCCATGTTATTCTAATGGGCCAAAGTGGAAAATCTCCCATCACATCAAATTTACTTGTTGCCATGGAAATGTGCCAAATTTGACAAACATCAATGACAGAATAAAACGGGGCGGGTCAGGCAAGCGGCGGGCGAGGGCCTTTTGACGCCGCTCGCGGCTTTAATTAGGCCCGAGCCCCTGGCCTGCCAAGGGCGAAGGGCCTATTGTTTCTGCAACACAGAAAACGACTAGTCGAGCGCGCAGCGCTCGACCTCAGGCCTTTCACACTCTCAAAACACACAATGACGACAAGTCGAGCGCGCAGCGCTCGACCACAGACATCATTCAACCTGTCCAGACACACACACACTGACACGCACTCACACATACACGTGTACAAACACAAAAACGCACACACACACATGAATTTTCGAGCGCGCAGCGCTCGACCAAGGCCTTTCACACACTCAAACGTACCAAAATGACAAGTCGAGCGCACAGCGCTCGACCTCAGACATAGGCCAACATGTCCAGACACACACACCCCGACATGCACTCATACACACGTGTACAAATACAAAAAACACACACACACTCTCACACACAAACATGACTTGTCGAGCGCGTAGCGCTCGACCACAGACATTCACACTCTCAAACACCTCACAGACGCGTCGGGCTTGTCGAGACCTTTCCGAAAATATATAACATGTGGGCGAAATAATGGCAGAAAAAAAAAAAGCATATTGTTTTTGCAAAAAATATTATTCTTTCTTTCTTTCTTTCTTCTTCTTCTTCTTCTGCTCTTTAAACTGGAATTTCACCCCCTGAACATGCTCGAAAACTCACCAAATTTTGCACAAAATTCAGTTCCGGTGAAAATTTTTTTTTAATATGTGTTTCAATATTGGGATTTAAAAATTGGCCCTACAGCGCCACCTGCAAAACCCAAAATGCATTGCGTCAATGGGAGGGGGTCCGCAATAAAGTTTGTCGTACAGCCAAAAAATTCGGTATACAGATGCGCCTTGTTGGGACAAACAAAAAATGTTATTATGACCCCGCCGTCAAAACAGCAGGAAAGCAGCTATCTGGGATTGACTTTTCAAAATTGCTGAGTCAGCGTTTTCCAGGACGTCGTACAAAATGTTCGTTTTGATCGCGCGCTTCTCCAAATGAGCTGAAATTTGGTGGACACCATCTACACAAGTAGACAATTAAAAGTTATCCAATTCACAAATCTTCAGATTACGGTTTCCGCGTGGCAACGCCGCAAAGTTGATGTCAAATTTCACCATTTTTTCAGAGTGATAAATGGCTGCCATTTCTACATTATGACTCCAATCCAAACCAAATTCTAAACACTGATTAATCCTTCCTTCCTGGATACATTGACATTGAAATTTTGAAAATCGGTGTTACAGCGCCCCCTACAGAATCAAAATAAAATCTGTATGGGGAGTAAAATTATTAGTTTATCAGAAATGAATGGAATTTGGGTGATAATTCCTTCATGTCGTCCCGATCAAAAAAGCAAATGGTAACCATATTGTAATATCAACGGTGTTGCCGTGGCGATGGCTGAAGTTCCCCATGTTATTCTAATGGGCCCGAGTGAAAAATCTCCCATCAAATCAAATGTACTTGTTGCCATGGAAATGTGCCAAATTTGACAAACATCAATGAAAGAATAAAACGGGGCGGGTCAGGTAAGCGGCCGGCGAGGGCCTTTTGACGCCGCTCGCGGCTTTAATCTTTAGGCCCGAGCCCCTGGCCTGCCAAGGGCGAAGGGCCTATTGTTTCTGCAACACAGACAACGACTAGTCGAGCGCGCAGCGCTCGACCTCAGGCCTTTCACACTCTCAAAACACACAACGATGACAAGTCGAGCGCGCAGCGCTCGACCACAGACATCATTCAACATGTCCAGACACACACACACCGACACGCACTCACACATACGCGTGTACAAACACAAAAACGCACACACACACACAAATTTTCGAGCGCGCAGCGCTCGACCACAGGCCTTTCACACACTCAAACGTACAAAAATGACAAATCGAGCGCGCAGCGCTCGACCTCAGACATAGGCCAACATGTCCAGACACACACGCCCCGACATGCACTCATACACACGTTTACAAATACAAAAAACGCACACACACTCTCACACACAACCATGACTTGTCGAGCGCGTAGCGCTCGACCACAGGCATTCACATTCTCAAACACCTCACAGACGCCTCGGGCTTGTCGAGACCTTTCCGAAAATATATAACATGTGGGCGAAATAATGGCAGAAAAAAAAATCGCATATTGTTTTTGCAAAAAATATTTAGGCCCGAGCCCCTGGCCTGCCAAGGGCGAAGGGCCTATTGTTTCTGCAACACAGACAACGACTAGTCGAGCGCGCAGCGCTCGACCTCAGGCCTTTCACACTCTCAAAACACACAACAATGACAAGTCGAGCGCGCAGCGCTCGACCACAGACATCATTCAACATGTCCAGACACACACACACCGACACGCACTCACACATACGCGTGTACAAACACAAAAACGCACACACACACACGAATTTTCGAGCGCGCAGCGCTCGACCAAGGCCTTTCACACACTCAAACGTACAAAGATGACACGTCGAGCGCGCAGCGCTCGACCTCAGACATAGGTCAACATGTCCAGACATACACACCCTGACATGCACTCATACACACGTGTACAAATACAAAAAACACACACACACTCTCACACACAAACATGACTTGTCGAGCGCGTAGCGCTCGACCACAGACATTCACACTCTCAAACACCTCACAGACACGTCGGGCTTGTCGAGACCTTTCCGAAAATATATAACATGTGGGCGAAATAACGGCAGGAAAAAAAAAAAGCATATTGTTTTTGCAAAAAATATTATTCTTTCTTCTTCTTCTTCTTCTTCTTCTTCTTCTTCTTCTTCTGCTCTTTAAACAGGAATTTGACCCCCTGAACATGCTCGAAAACTCACCAAATTTTGCACAAAATTCAGTTCCGGCGAAAAATTTTTTTTAATATGAATTTCAATATTGGGATTTAAAAATTGGCTCTGCAGCGCCACCTGTAAAACCCAAAATGCATTGCGTCAATGGGAGGGGGTCCGCAATAAACTTTGTCGTAAAGCCACAAAATTCGGTATACACATGCGTGTTGTCGGGACAAACAAAAAATATTATTATGACCCCGACCTCAAAACAGCAGGAAAGCAGCAATCTGGGATTAAATTTTCAAAAATGCTGAGTCAGCGTTTTCGAGGACGCCGTACAAAATGTTCGTTTTGATCGTGCGCTTGTCCTAATGAGCTGAAATTTGGTGGACACCATCTAAACAAGTAGACAATTAAAAGTTATCCAATTCACAAATCTTCGGATCACGGTTTCCGCGTGGCAACGCCGCAAAGTTGATGTCAAATTTTGCCATTTTTTCAGTGTGATAAATGGCTGCCATTTCTACATAATGACTCCAATCCAAACCAAATTTTAAACACTTATTGACCCTTCTTATCTGGACACATTGAAAGTGAAATTTTGGAAATCGGTGTTACAGCGCCCCCTACAGAATCAAAATAAAATCTGTATGGGGAGTAAAATTATTAGTTTATCAGAAATGAATGGAATTTGGGTGATAATTCCTTCATGTCGTCCCGATCAAAAAAGCAAATGGTAACCATATTGTAATATCAACGGTGTTGCCGTGGCGATGGCTGAAGTTCCCCATGTTATTCTAATGGGCCAAAGTGAAAAATCTCCCATCAAATCAAATTTACTTGTTGCCATGGAAATGTGCCAAATTTGAAAAACATCAATGAAAGAATAAAACGGGGCGGGTCAGGTAAGCGGCGGGCGAGGGCCTTTTGACGCCGCTCGCGGCTTTAATATTCTTTAGGCCCGAGCCCCTGGCCTGCCAAGGGCGAAGGGCCTATTGTTTCTGCAACACAGACAACGACAAGTCGAGCGCGCAGCGCTCGACCTCAGGCCTTTCACACTCTCAAAACACACAACGATGACAAGTCGAGCGCGCAGCGCTCGACCACAGACATCATTCAACATGTCCAGACACACACACACCGACACGCACTCACACATACGCGTGTACAAACAGAAAAACGCACACACACACACGAATTTTCGAGCGCGTAGCGCTCGACCAAGGCCTTTCACACGCTCAAACGTACAAAAATGACAAGTCGAGCGCGCAGCGCTCGACCTCAGACATAGGCCACCATGTCCAGACACACACACCCCGACATGCACTCATACACACGTGTACAAATACAAAAAACGCACACACACTCTCACACACAAACATGACTTGTCGAGCGCGTAGCGCTCGACCACAGACATTCACACTCTCAAACACCTCACAGACGCGTCAGGCTTGTCGAGACCTTTCCGAAAATATATAACATGTGGGTGAAATAATGGCAGAAAAAAAAATCGCATATTGTTTTTGCAAAAAATATTATTCTTTCTTTCTTTCTTTCTTTCTTCTTCTTCTTCTTCTTCTGCTCTTTAAACTGGAATTTGACCCCCTGAACATGCTCGAAAACTCACCAAACTTTGCACAAAATTCAGTTCCGGCGAAAAATTTTTTTTAATATGAATTTCAATTTTGGGATTTAAAAATTGGCTCTACAGCGCCACCTGCAAAACCCAAAATGCATTGCGTCAATGGGAGGGGGTCCGCAATAAACTTTGTCGTACAGCCACAAAATTCGGTATACACATGCGCCTTGTCGGGACAAACAAAAAATATTATTATGACCCCACCGTCAAAACAGCAGGAAAGCTGCGAGCTGGGATTGAATTTTAAAAAATGCCGAGTCAGCGTTTTCCAGGGCGTCGTACAAAATGTTCGTTTTGATCGTGCGCTTCTCCAAATGAGCTGAAAGTTGGTGGACACCATCTCCACAAGTAGACAATTAAAAGTTATCCAATTCACAAATCTTCAGATCACGGTTTCCGCGTGGGAACGCCGCAGATTTGATGTCAAATTTTGCCATTTTTTCAGTGTGATAAATGGCTGCCATTTCTACATAATGACTCCAATCCAAACCAAATTTTAAACACTGATTAATCCTTCCTTACTGGACACATTAACATTTAAATTTTGAAAATCGTCATTACAGCGCCCCCTACAGAATCAAAATAAAATCTGTATGGGGAGTAAAATTATTAGTTTATCAGAAATGAATGGAATTTGTGTGATAATTCCTTCATATCGTTCCGATCAAAAAAGCAAATGGTAACCATATTGTAATATCAACGGTGTTGCCGTGGCGATGGCTGAAGTTCCCCATGTTATCCTAATGGGCCCAAGTGAAAAATCTCCCATCAAATCAAATTTACTTGTTGCCATGGAAATGTGCCAAATTTGACAAACATCAATGAAAGAATAAAATGGGGGGGGGTCAGGTAAGCGGCGGGCGAGGGCCTTTTGACGCCGCTCGCGGCTTTAATTTCATTTGTTTCTTTCATTTAAAACAACAACACAAAAACAAAAAAATGATGAAAATACAACAGATGTCAGTTTGGACACAAAACAAACGAAAGAAAAGGAGCAGAAAGAAGAACAATCGTATTATATCTGCGCCTTTGCATACAAATTATTTAAACTGATACAAATGAACAATACTCAAAAACTCAATTTCACTCAATCAAATTTTTTCACAGCAACAACTTAGTTTTCATTTTCATATTTATCCAACATGGATTTTTTTATGTTTCTTAAATGTCATAATTGTTTTGCACTCTTTGATTTCCTGTTTCAGAGCATTCCATAAGTTCACTCCTTTAACCGCACTGCTTCTTTCTTTGATTCTGGTTCTGAATCTGGGTTTTTTGAACACGTCTATTCCTTTAAGATTGTATATACTAGTTCTATTTTCAAATATAATCTGAAGATTAGCAGGCAATAATTTCCACTTGGCCTTGGACATTATCTTTAGGATACTTCAATCAACAATGTCTTGGAATTTCAATACTTTCAGTTTGATAAACAATGGATTAGATGGTTCTCGGTAATGACTGTTTGTAATTATCCTTAAAGCCCTTTTTTGTAAAATGACAATTGTCTGTAAATAAGTTTTACATGTCGTGCCCCACACTTCAACACAATACATGAGATGAGGCAAAATTATAGTGTTTTACAATGTTAACAAAGCACAACTGTTCAGAAAAAACTTGACTCTGTGTAACACAGAAATGGTTTTCCCAATTTTCCCTTTGGTATAATTAATGTGAGATTTCCACTTTAGATCGTCATCAGTCATCACTCCTAAGAATTATGTTTCTGTTACACGATGAATTTCAACTCCATCTATTTCGAGTTTTACTTTCACTTTTTCCTTTTTATTGTTAAACAACATAAAATGTGTTTTTTGGGCATTTAGGATGAATCCGTTTAGATCAAACCAATGTTTTATTACTTCCAGTTCTTCATTCACTACTTTTGTGACTTCTTGTATGCTTTTACCTGAATAAAATAATGTGGTATCATCAGCAAATAGAATTTTCCCAAGGTTGGACACTTGAGCAAAATCATTCATGTACAAAATGAATAACTTTGGCCCAAGTATCGAACCTTGGGGCACTCCACATTTAATTTTTCGTAATTCAGATTTAGTGTCATTAATATGTACATGTTGGTTTCTGTTTTCCAAGTAACCTGAGAGCCAATGGTGAGCTACTCCTGGAATGCCATGCTTACTCATTTTTTTAAATAATTTTGAATGATTGATGACGTCAAAAGCTTTTTGTAAATCGATGAAAATACTGAAAAAATAATTATTGCTATCGATTTCTGTTGCCGTTTTTTTTCTGTGAATTCCACTATTGCCAGTGCTGTGGAATGATTTTGGCTCTTTGAAGGGAGCCGGCTCCTGAGGGGCCGTTCATTTGAAAGAGCCGTTCAAAAGACTGGCTCCCTGACGACCGTCACCTGGCTCGATAGAGACATCAGCCTCATCAGTGTGGAGTCAATCCGTTACTTTCTAACAGCTGACAGGGTTACTGTCAGTTACAGGTTTTCATCTGGTGCTTTAATTTGTTTAATAACACAGATTTAAGAGATGTTGTTCTGATACACATTACATTGTGGCTCACCTTGCACGTTGTCCCCAGAAAAAAGCTTCACAGACTGTCCTTTAACTGAGCATGTTATAGTGTGTGTGTGTGTGTGTGTGTGTGTATGTTCCATTGCTAAAACCTTTGATAAAGCCGTCCATACGGTGTTTCAAATGAACTGGTGTCCTTGTTACCTGGTGACTGACTTCCTTTAGCACTTCCTGCTGCTGCTAGTAGCAGCAGATGTTGAGATCAGACTCATTAAAGGTCTGAACGGCTTTTTGTCTGGTGTTTAACATCTATCAGCAACAAGGGACGTGAAAGAAACCCAGTCGCCAGTTAACAGGGAGTCCAGTTCTTCCAAAACACCAGCTGTGCTCCAGTTTCTGGACACTTCTCCTCCGCTAGTTAAGCCCTGGTCACACCGCCCGAACTTTGCTGGAGCGTCCCTGGAGCGGTGGAAAAAATCCATCACCGCTCGTAACCGTTCACCACCGTTTAACAGAAGTTGGCCTCCGTTAAAGCAACGCCGTAAACGCTCGGCCACCGCTGATGTTACCGGAGGGGCCCTCCCACCGCTCCGAAAGTTTTGAGCTGCACAAAATATTCCGAGCGGTGAGGAGCACTTAATTTTCTGCCCCGGCAACGTTCACCCCCGCTCCACCAACGCCCAGTCCAAGTTTGGCACCGCTAGACGCAAGTTCGTGGACGCTCGGGTCCACCAGGCCAACGCAATCCTGAACGCTGGACCACTGCTGCTTCGCTGCGTTGCCCGGGCGGCGATTCAATGTTGCACAAACATCGGTGGAGCGGTGGGAAGCGTTCTACGAGCAGACACAGGGTTGGAGGAACGGTGGAATGGAATAATAAATGAAAAAGGTTGAAGTAATATATATAAAACAGTATTTTTTTCACAGTTATTAACACCAGAACAGCCAAGACGTTCTGACAGACCGTTTGGGTTTTTATAATTCAAATAAATCTGTTCAAATAATTCCCCTGTCCTCTAATTCTTTGACTTTTCCTAAATATGTGTCTTGCATATTTTTCTGAAGCAAATAAGGTCCTAACAATGACACACGTAATATTACAAAGCATTTATACCTCCAAAAGATAAAGAAGACGCACTTCGCGTTGCTTTTTTTCTGTGATTGATTTGTTTTGGTTCATATGCCGCATCTGAACAGGGAGCCAGCTCTGACAGCAGACAATCAGACAGACGGCCAAAAATATCAACTAAATCCCCCCCCCCCCACCAAAAAAAAAAAAAAAAAGACAATAAAAAGAGGCATAACAGAAGCTTTAGCAATGATACAGGAGGTCAGTGAGGGGGAGTCGGATGGTGGAGACGTGTCGGACAGTCCAGCAGAACCTGTAGTGGAGCATGAAGCGCTCACGCTTCACCTCCAGGTATAGAGAATTACTGTAGGCTACTGTCAGTTTACAACTAAATAATAATAACATAAAATGGTGTAAAAAATAAATAAACTAATGTAATAAATCTCTACACGACAGTGAACATGGTAGTTGGAGCCCTGCAGCATCTCCAGATGTGCCAGTTACAGATTCAGGTAAAATATTATATCCTCCATCAAAGTACAGCAAACCAAGTGTTTTCGTTTCCAAAAGTTAATTTTAGAACGAACATATTTTCTGAATAAATACCTTTGTCCTGTGGAGCCTGCAGTCCCAGAATCAAATGAGCAGGGTGAGGATGGACCGTGTGGGGGGGGGTGTCCATCCTGGTGCGCAGCCGGGGAGTCTTATTTTACAAATTTTAATATGTTCTTGATTATTATTGATGGTTAATAACACAACTGTTTTGTGTGTGTTGGTGTGTGTGTGTGTGTGTGTGTGTGTGTGTGTGTGTGTTTATCAAGGAAATGTGTGCGCGGAGTGTGAGAGGTGACGCTGCGCAAATGCGCACTGTAAAAAGTTCAAGAAATTTTCAAACCTGATTTGAGGCATTCATACAGCAGACATGAGGCATTAAAAGGTTTGCTGATCCTCTTGACTTAATATTTTGTTTATTTATCTTAATTTCTAATAGATTACAGAAAAACAACCTGCTGCTGTGCTCCTGAGCAAAAACACTAAAAAATGTATGACGGTCTGGCTGGCCGTTGCAGCCTTTGGAGGGGGGGTAAGAATATGTCTTGACACAACCAGTGGGCCACATCTATTTACTGACTCCACTGCTTCAGCTGCCTGCTCAGTAATGAGTGATCTTCTTGGAGGCTGCTGCCTTTCCTTCTCCAGCCTTCCTCTTCTTTTGTCCATGTCGCATGATGAACTTGTCCATGTCCATGAATGGATCATGTGATCAGACAAGATGGCTGCGCCCTGTGAGTTGTCGGCAGATCGAGCGCAACTAAACTAAAGATTTTTGCTAAACCAAACGAGAAAAACTAAAGATCAAACTGTTGGCGATGCCCCCGAAAAAGAGCGCACAGATGGAGACCGACATCGAGGAAATCCGTAAGTCGCTTAGCGCGATGACCGCGGAGATGGCCAGAGTCACTGAACAGCTGACCAAGCTAACAGATCTTGTAGCGGAAGTGAAAGAGTTAAAGCACATTATCAGAGAGAAGGACAAAACCATTACTGATCTGGAAAGAAGAATTGAAGATCTAGAACAGTACACAAGGAAGGAGGATGTAATAATCTCCGGGTTAAACATCAAACCCCGCTCTTACGCCAGAGCCGCAGCGACGGGTCGTAACATCGGCGAGGACGCGGAGCCGGGTGATCTCCTCTCGTTGGAGGGACAGGTACTGCAGTTCTTCAAGGAAAAGGACATACATCTGGACGCAAACAACATCTCGGCGTGCCATACGCTCCCCCGAAGGGATAAAACTAAACCTGCTATCATCATGCGCCTTGTGAGCAGGAAACACAAAATTGAGCTGCTTCAACAAGGAAAGAAACTGCGAGGATCCGAGGTCTACCTGAATGAGCATTTAACCAAAAAAACATCAGAAATTGCACGAGAAGCCCGGATCCTGAAGAAAAACCACAAGATCAGAGGCACATGGACAAGAAACTGTAAAGTTTTCATTCAGCTCAACGGGACCACTCCAGAGCAGATGAAAGTCATACTGGTAAGGGAACGTCAAGACCTTGATCAGTACAAATGATATTAAACTTTCTTCTAGTTCTGAGTGCCCATGCAGTTGGGGAGACCAAATGTGTCCTCTGTAAAACAGACATAACGTACCACGCTATGGATTGTAGGATAACAGACAGAGGGAAAAGGAGACAGAGAGAGACAACTATTTTGGATTGGGACATAATGCGATTTCTATTCTTCTTCAGGACTATTCCAGGAACTTTATGTTAAGGCATTATCGGGATGTATATCTGCGCTTTGGATTATGAACTCTAATGTACGGTGGACAGACAAGATGGACAAATTTATGTTGGATTTGGGTCTAAGGGAGCCAGAAATGAAATGGGGTTGGGATGATTTGGGAAGCTTTGGACTTTTGGACATTTTGTATGTGTGGAAGTGTGAGTGTGTACAAGGGAGTGTGCGAGAGGGTGAACATGTATGTGAGTATGCGTGGAAGTGCGAGTGTGTACAAGGGAGTGTGCGAGAGGACGAGCATGTGTGCAAGTGTGTACAAGGGAGTGTGCGAGAGGACGAGCATGTGTGCGAGTGTGTACAAGGGAGTGTGCGAGAGGACGAGCATGTGTGCGAGTGTGTACAAGGGAGTGTGCGAGAGGACGAGCATGTGTGCGAGTGTGTACAAGGGAGTGTGCGAGAGGACGAGCATGTGTGCGAGTGTGTACAAGGGAGTGTGCGAGAGGACGAGCATGTGTGCGAGTGTGTACAAGGGAGTGTGCGAGAGGACGAGCATGTGTGCGAGTGTGTACAAGGGAGTGTGCGAGAGGACGAGCATGTGTGCGAGTGTGTACAAGGGAGTGAGCAAGAGGACGAGCGTGTGTGCGAGTACGCATGGAAGTGCGAGTGTGCACAAGGGAGTGAGCGAGAGGACGGGCGTGTATGTGAATGCATGGTTGTGGGCATGTACGCGTGCATGCGTGGTGAGTGTGCATATGATGCGTATGTGAGTGACCAAGAGTGCGCGTGTATGTGTTTATGTGTGTGCATGATTAGTCCGCGTGCGCGTGCGAATTCAGGTCTGCGTGCCCAAGAATGGAGAAAACAAGAGAGAGTGGTGTTGGCTCAGTATAATAACCAATGCAAACAAAAATGAATGATATAACACTTGTGTGCGTGCGCTATGTTTATGGCTGGGTGAGTATGTGGGTGTGTGTTTGCGCGTGTGCTACTCTATATTGTATGCAAGAAGGAGAGTGCAAGAGAATGTGTGAATGATTTCAATATTATGGCTCATGATGACAAATGAACAGGAATTAAATAACATATTATTAAATGATAGTGGTGATGAAATGTATCCTTTAAACAATAGTGAACTGTACTTAGAATATGAAGCCGATGATATGGAATTAAGAGACTGTTTACAAGGAAACTGTAAAGAAAATGAGTTTGGCAATGATATAGATCCTGATGAAAACCTCTTCAACAATTTAATCGGAAAGTGTCAATATTATACTGATGAACAATTTAGGGGTGTGAACATGGATGGAGCCTTCTCCATAATACATTTTAACAGCAGAAGTCTATACAAGAATTATAGTAGCATGAAAGAGTATCTTTATCAATTTAGCAAATTTACTGCCATTGCCGTGTCTGAGACATGGCTTGATGAGGAAAAGTGCTCTGAAGTACAATTGGAAGGTTATGAACTGCACACCATCAATAGGATAAACAAAAAGGGAGGGGGTGTTGCCTTGTATATAGATTCAGATCTGAGGAGCACCAAGATTAAAAATAAGTCAGTCTCCATTGATGGAATCCTCGAATGTCTATCAGTGGAAATTGAATTAAAAGGGTCAAAGAAAGTTCTACTCAGTTGTCTGTACAGGACACCTGGATCATGTCTAGACGCCTTCATCCAAAACGCAGAACACTTGTTCAGCAATATAAAGAAGCACCATGTTTTATGTGGTGACTTAAATATAAATCTTTTGAATCCCCAAAGAAGTACAAAAATTACAGATTTTATTACGTTAATGTACAGTCATAACTTTTTCCCGCTTATCACCAAACCAACAAGAATAACTACATATTCAGCTACTTTAATTGATAATATTTTTACAAATCAGATGGGTAATGAAATCACATCAGGACTACTTATAAATGACATAAGTGACCATCTACCCGTCTTCACCATCTTCCATAATTTCATGCAAAAGGGCAAATTTCCTACAACCACTCAATATAAACTCATCAGACATACAACCCCGGAGGCCATGGCGGCCGTCAAAATAGACCTTTGTGCACAGACCTGGGAGGAGGTTTATGCCTCTGTAGATCCAGACAGGGCCTATGAAGTTTTTTTAAACACACTCTTGACGATATATAACAAACACTGTCCTATTAGAAAGCAACCTATCACACAAACATCTAGACAGGGAAAACCATGGATTACAAGGGGGATAGTCAAAGCCTGTAATAAGAAAAAATATCTTTATAGAATGTACATGAAACACAGAACGAAAGAAACTGAACTTCGATACAAAACATATAAGAACAAATTATTAAAAATTATAAAATGTAATCAAAGATTATATTATTGTAACAAGCTAGAACAACACAAGAATAACATTAAAGGAACTTGGGAAGTGTTAAATGGAATAATCAGGAAGGGAATCATAAAACAAGGATACCCAAAGTTTTTTACTGATGGAAATCAAATTATCAACAAGCCTGAGGAAATTGCTAATTCGTTGAATAATTACTTTGTGAATGTTGGCGCCAACTTAGCCAAAGAAATTGTTCAACAACCTAATACTACTGGAATTGATGATAAAATAATCCCAAATAATGTAAATTCTTTCTTTATCACAGGTGTACATGAAAAAGAAATAATTGAAATTGTTACCTCTTTCAAAAATAAGAGGTCCACAGACAACAACGATATTGATATAACTATGGTAAAAGAAATAATTAATTATATAGTTGCTCCTTTCACATATATCTGTAACCAAAGCTTCTTAACTGGTGTCTTTCCAACAAAAATGAAAACGGCAAAAATTATACCTGTTTATAAAAATGGAGACAAACATCAATTTAACAACTATCGACCGATTGCTTTATTGCCACAGCTTTCAAAAGTAATTGAAAAATTATTTGTAAAAAGACTTGACCATTTTCTCGATAAATATCAACTTTTATGTGAGCAGCAGTATGGGTTCAGGACAAACAGGTCAACATCAATGGCCGTCATGGATTTAGTGGAGAATTTAACCACAGCAATAGACCAAAAAAAATACTCCGTTGGCATTTTCATAGATCTAAGTAAGGCGTTTGACACGATTGATCACTCAATACTACTAAAAAAATTGGAAAGATATGGGATCAGGGGGGTTGCTCAAGACTGGATTAAAAGTTACCTATCAGAAAGAGAACAATATGTACAACTTGGTAATACAAACTCAACTAAAAGTCTTGTAACTTATGGAATACCCCAGGGATCAGTATTGGGACCAAAGTTATTTATCCTCTATATAAATGACATTAGCCATGTCCTAAAAAATATTAATTGTATCTTATTTGCCGATGACACTAGCCTGTATTGCTCCGGGCATGACCTTGATAAACTCTTACATACTGCCGAAAAGGAACTTGATATTTTAAAAAAATGGTTTGACACCAACAAATTATCGATAAATGTGAACAAAACTAAATACATAATTTTTGGTAACAGAAAAATCAATAAACAGTGCTGTATTAAAATTGGCAGTGTAGAGATTGAAAGGGTGGATTCCACAAAATTCTTAGGAGTAACACTAGACAATAAATTAGGCTGGAAATTGCACATCAACACAATCAAGGCAAAAGTGTCAAAAACAATTGCTATATTACATAAAATTAAACATTCAGTGAATAAAAGTGCTCTTCAATTACTATACAACTCTCTGATCCTTCCGTATCTTAACTATTGTGTTGAAACCTGGGGGAATAATTATAAGACAAGTACTAATTCAATTTTCTTACTCCAAAAGAAGGCAATAAGAATTGTAACCCAGGCAGATTACTACGCTCCAACCAATGATCTTTTCATACAATTAAAGTGTCTTAAATTTCAGGATATTGTCAATCTGAACACCGCTTTAGTCATATATAAGGCTCATAATACTATGCTCCCTCGTAATATCCAAGTCTTGTTCAAACCCAGAGAGAGACAGTATAATTTCAGAGGAGACATGATTTTTAAAACGGCACCAGCGAGGACCAACTTGAAAAGTCGATGCGTTTCGTTTAGAGGCGTCAACTTATGGAATGATCTGGATGATACATTAAAGGGCTCCAAAAATGTTCACACTTTTAAAAAAATGTATAAGGTCAGTATTATAAATAAATATAAAGTTACTGATTAAGCCACTCTGGAAAACTTGCAAAGTATAGAAATGATTGTAGTCAAATTATGGCTGAGCGTGTGTGTTTGTGTGTGAGTGTATAATTTTGGGTGTATGTCATGAATAATAGTATAGTGTGTGGGTGCGAGATGTATGAGGGTAAGAGATGCTGAAAGGTGGATTAAAAAAATAAATAAATAAATTAAAAAAAAAAAAAAAAAAAATTATAAGGAGAAGAAGAAGTAATACCTGTATGAACTAGGTCGGTTTAGTTCTTTTCTTTTTGAGATATATTTTTTGTTGCTGTCTTGGTAATGTTTATGTTGCTAGGGGTAGGCGACACAAGTGATGAACTTCTGCCTATACCCTTTCAGTCAAATGTATTGTTTAAGTTGTAAGAATTATGCTACTTGTGTTTTTCATGCCAAAAGAAGACTGAAAAATAAAATCAATCAATCAAAAACTTCAACTCTCCACTTCTATCAAAAATCGATCAGAACTTGTATCCAAACGGTCCGTTCAGCTCCGTAGTCACAGAACGCCGCTATACCAACGCTCTCTGCCGCTCTCTACCGCAAAACCAACGCTAAAGCAACGCCGGCTTCAGCGGTGCACCGCTAAGCCAACGCCTGTGTTTTCAATTTTTTTCCCATTTTGTGCGCGGTGACGAGCGTTCGGCCCCCCTCCCTACCATTCAAGGAACGCTCCGGCAAAGTTCCGGTGGTGTGACCGGGCCCTTACAGTAGCTGCTGCATTCAGGTGACTGGAGCTGCTGCGGAAAACTGAAACTCGGTCGTTCACATGAAGGCAGCGGAGACAGCTGGACTAAGGAGACACTTAGAAGACACCCAGGAGACACCCAGGAGACACCCAGGAGACACTCAGGAGACACTCAGGAGACACCCAGGAGACACCCAGGAGACACTCAGGAGACACTCAGGAGACACTCAGGAGACACGTGAAGGAAACGTGGACAATTTGCACAAAGGAACGCTCTCAGACAGCTGTGAACCGGCTCTCATCATTCACTTAAAAGAGCCGTTCAAACGAACGACTCGTTCATTGAACGTCACAGCACTACAAACAACCAGTGGAAACACACACACACACACACACACACACACACACACACACACACACACTAATACTGTTCAAACTCCATTCACAGGGTTCCTGCAGGTTTGAATTCAAGACTTTTTAAGATCTTTTCCAGACAGAGCCGAGCCTGATGCCACAGCCAGGCCAACACTCGCTAACTCCTCCCATCAAGGGAAATGTATTTATTCACTAGAGCTGCATTAACAAATCACTAAGGATAGACCAATTATCAGCCTGACCGATAATACCGGCTGATATTGGGCATTTTTCTAATAGTCAGCATCGGCCTTTTTTTCCACCGATAGCCGATAAAATAGATTTATTTAAAAACGTGCTCTTTGGATCATACATACAGCCATCTCTCTCTCTGTGTCTGAAGTCACTGCTCTGGGCTGTGTAACAATGTCCCATCCACAGCTACATTTTGACGGCAAAATGTTTATTTTTACTGCAAATGAATACTGGTTCGACATATCGGTCATCGGTTTCCGTAAGTACCAATAATCAGCATCGGCATCGGCCCTAAAAAAAAGTCATATCAGTCGATCCTTACAAATCAATACTTTTAAAGGGCAACTCAGGGTTTTTTGACACCTGGACCTTATTTCTAGGTGTGTCATGCTCATATACTCACTCAGACAAACATGGTGCAGCTCGGAGTCCTTCAGAAGTTATTTAGATCCAACCGATTTAGCCGCACTTAGCGGGGGCCACGGCAATGGAGCTTCAGCGCGGGACATAATCTCTGCAAAGTCGCTCATTTCGGCTGTATTTCTTCATCCATCACCAGTGTTATCATAAAGTCAGCTCGTCTACCGTCTTCAGGTGGGTCAGCCGACAGTTTTTGCTAACTTAGCCACAATTAGCTCGGATGGGAATGTTGGAGCTGCTCTCCCCAGGGGGAGCAGCTCAGAGGGTACTGACCTCAGGGTATTGACCAGAGGGTACTGACCAGAGGGTGCTGACCAGAGGGTGCTGATCAGAGGGTGCTGATCAGAGGGTACTGACCAGAGGGTGCTGATCAGAGGGTGCTGATCAGAGGGTACTGACCAGAGGGTGCTGATCAGAGGGTGCTGATCAGAGGGTACTGCCCAGAGATGGGAAATAACGATATACAAGTTACGAAGTACTGTAACGAAGTACATTTTTTTGGCATCTGTACTTTACTGAGTATTTATTTTTCTGAGTACTTTTTATTTGTATCTACATTTTAACACAAGCATCTGTACTTTTTACCCCGTACATTTTCAAAACAGGCTCGTTACTTTTAATGCACGACAACAATTAAATAGACCAGAATTAAAAATGTCTCCGCAGGCTCCGTCAATCGTATGAAACATAGCTCACAGTTCCATACATCCCAACTTGTGATTGGCTCGCTGTCCATGATCGTTCTTTTCATTGGCTACAGACACTACTCCCACACACACAACTTTCTCTGACAGCAGACTTCAGGTAGCATGCTAACTCACTTCAGTAACTTGAATGAGAGATTTGGTAATGTGAGGACTATGGAGCCCAGCGAGGCAGCGACATGTCTGACACAGAGAGCAGGACAGCACAGTGGCAGCGGTAAACCCTGAGGACGCCACGCTGGAGAGCCAGCCAGGTGAATGGGACGAACAGGCCACTGCCCCCCCTCCACCCCCCACCCCCCCACCCCCCCACCCCCGCTCCCTGCGACGACCACTAAGCTTGCGAATATTACCGCAGCTGAAAGAGCAAAACATAAACAGCTACATGAGGATGAAGGAAAGCTATTCTGTCCCCCAGGAAAACCAGCCCCCCAGGACAGCCAGCCCCCCCAAGATAGCCAGTCCCTCCAGGACAGCCAGCCCCCCAGGACAGCCAGTCCCCCATTCCAGGAGCCTTGTGATGTCCTCGACAGTGAGTGGGGTCCTTCTTTTTAATGATTTGTCCTCCTTGAGGCGATTATGTACGATGTGAATTGTGACGTTTATGGGAGTTTTTGTGAATAAAGAAACCACA
The DNA here is from genome assembly GCF_902148845.1 of Salarias fasciatus. Classification (NCBI taxonomy): domain Eukaryota; kingdom Metazoa; phylum Chordata; class Actinopteri; order Blenniiformes; family Blenniidae; genus Salarias; species Salarias fasciatus. Next base: position 520,242 of record NW_021941387.1, on the reverse strand, counting down.
TCATGTGAGATAAATATTTCATCTTTTTGAATTGTTACATCCTTCAGTTCCTGGGCCAGTTGCTTGGCATTTTTACAGTGTTGGTCTGTGAGGCCAAGGAGTGGTTTTATGAGGTCAACCAGGGCTTTAGACAGGTTGTATGTCACGGACCCGATGCTATCCACAATGGGTCTAAGCGGTGTTCCAGGTTTGTGTATCTTGGGGGTTCCATAAATTCTAGGGGTGATGCTTGCTGTGGGGATGAGATGATTGTATGTCTCCTTACTTATTTTTCCTTCATTGAGAAGGGGTTTGAGTAGTGATTTCAGGGCCTTCTTTTTGTCTTCAGTTGGGTCTTTCTTTAGAATCTCATATGTGTTGGAGTCTTGTAGCATAGTGTCCATTTGCTTTTCATAATGCTCCGTGTTCATTATTACTGTGGCTCTCCCCTTGTCTGCTGGTAATATGGTGATGCTCTTGTCTTTGGCGAGTGTTTGTGCTGCTTTCACCTCCTCCTTAGTCACATTGGCTGGTGGTAGCTTTGCGGATTTTAAAATGCCTGCTATTTCGTTTCATAGTTCTGACTTTTCCCCCTGGTCTTCTGTTGATTTGCACGCTATTTCAGTAGCTAGAATGTAATCGTCGTACGGAATTTTAGCGGGTGTGATGGCATAGTTGAGACCCCGGGCTAAAACGCTTTGCTCCGTGGTGGTTAAAGAGCGACTGGAGATGTTATGCACCCACTTCCTGGATGCTACGTCGTGCGTGTTACGTTCCCTGTCTTGTTTATTTTGGATTAGTGTTTCTAATGTCCTAACTTGGCGATGTTTGGCTTCTGCGAACTGCCATTTGTGTGCGTGCTTCAGATGTGTTTCTATCAGCTTGTATGTGTCCTTGTCCATATTGTATGTCTGTCTGAAATGTGCCGTTTTTTGTGCTAATGACAAGTTGATTTCTTTCACCTTGTTTGCCGTGCAGCAGATCCTTTCCTGTAGCAATGCACTTTGTGCTCTCCTCATGATTCTGTCCGCGTTCTGCGTTGGTATGGGGTTCTTTAAATCCAGGCTTGATGGTATGATGCCTTCGTCTCGGCACCGCAGGTTGAATCTCAGGTGATTCCGGAAACGCGCTCTCTTCTGTTCCAGCTGCTCCATGCAGCGGAACTCTTTGACACAGGTTTGTCCATGATTCGTTCTTAGTAGTCTGATCAGGTTCATTAGGCCTTTTTTTGTATTGTAGTCGGACTGCAGATGGCGCTGTCATCCTACTGCACTCAGTAGGAAGCTGGCGCCAAAACCTGTATAAATCAGCTGACCAGACAACATCATGTGACACTTCTGAGGAAGGCTGCAGCTTGGCAGCCGAAACATGTCAAGGTAGGCAAAATAACCTCTGGCCTGTGTATATGAATCCAAACATGAATACAAAAAAAAGGCCTAATGAACCTTATCAGACTTGAAAGATTTTATTTTACACTTGGAGGATGTTTTAAGGTCAGTGCAGATATATATTTTTTAATTTGTGGAGCGTTTTTTTTGATGAACAAACTGAAGCGCAGTAGTTTTCATGACATTTGCTTTTGCAGAACACACTGAGTTTGTCTGTGAATCCCTGACTGTGAATAAAACACGTTTTGTGTCGGGGAGGTTTCGGCATTAATTTCACCTCATACAGTGCAGCCAGGCGCCGAGCCACCAGCGGTCTGTTCCACCTCCGACAGCGGCCGCAGCGCCCCCTGCTGTGTGGGAGTGTCCACACAGCACTGATTCTCGTCTGGAGGGTTTGATGCAGTTTCACCACACAGGCACAGAAACACTCTGGATTTCAGTGTTTTGTTTTGTGAATTTTCCAAGTGTCTATTTTTCTTTACATTTCAGGTTTGTGCCAAAAAGAGTGGAAATGTTATAACGGCAAATATATTTCAAGAAACATTGTCATTTCTCTTCAGAAGTTCATAGAGTGTCAGCTAGGGTTGGGCAGTAATAAGGTAATAAGGTATACCGGCGGTGTCGTTCACAAGCACCGGGATCAGTTTCAATACCGTCATTGACAAAAAAAACAAATTGCAATGCACTTATGAAAAACATAGGGATTAAATGTAAAATATAATTTATTCAATGTCTAAAAATGATTCTTTGTCCAGCAGCACTTACATGTGGTTGAATGTTCAGTTTTACTTCCACAGGAGTTTAATTTTGGAGACTTTTGATAAAGTTTATGAACATGACGTCATCACGTGAGAGAGAGAGAGAGAGAGAGAGAGAGAGAGAGACAGTTTGAGTTTTAAAAAACCCTTTATTACTCAGTATAGTACACTACAGTACTATATTCAGTCAAAAAGCCAAAAACAGCTCAAAGATTCGTAAAAACAAACACAGGCAATCAATCCCTTAAAAAAGAATGTCCAGCTGTCCGTCCAGCAGTCCGTCCAGCAGTCCGTCCAGCTGTCCGTCTCCTCCCACCTGACACAGAACCTCCCTCACAGCCCACAGACCACTGAAGGTCTGCACATCGTCCATCAGGTGGAAGAACGCAAACTCGACTTTCAGCCTGGAGTGAATCAGGCCTTTCAAAACGTGAACCAGGTCTGTGCTGCCGGACCCTTGGGCCTGATTCTTATGGGTCGACCACACGGCCAGCTTGGCCGAGGCAGAGAGGAAGTTCAGCAGGCAGTGCATGGCCTTTTTCCTGGCTGAATATCTGGGGCCAAAAATGAACACTGGGAAGGAGAAAGTGTCCCCGAGGGCAAGAAACCAGGATCTTAAGACGGAAAAAAGAGGAGGCAGCCGCGAACACTCTGTGAACAAGTGTTGCAGCGTTTCCGGTTGGTTGCAGAACCCGCGCTCCTCTTCCACCCCGGACTCCATGTGTGCTCTGTGTCTGTTTGTAGCGATCGCCCCATGCACCCCCCTCCACTGGAGGTCCGCCGCCCGCTGTCCAGGGTCCGCCAGCTGCCCTTCGGAGAAGAGTCTGGACCAAAGAACCCGGCCCACCTGGACTCCCTGACCGTAGACAGAGTCCGGAGGTTCAGGACCTTCACACAGGTTCTGTACAGGTCTTTCTTGGTTGCCTCCTTGAACCTGTCCAGGTTTGTCCCTCTGAAGGACAGTAGCAGGCCCTCCTCCTCCCGCCATCCGCCCACCGCCGGGCTGACAGACAACGGAGGGAAACCATACTCGCCCTCCTCACTCCAGTGCTGGATGACAGTCCGGTCCATGAGAAAGCCCCTCAGAGGCTGCGGCAGGGCCTCACAGACCTCCTTCACCACCCTCTGGATCAGCCTGAGGGAGGTGATGCCGCTCCTGTCTCGTAGCTCCTCTGCAGACCCAGATGTCATCTTCAGCAGGTGGCCCAGTTTGGTGCATCCTGCTTCCCTCAGGCTGGAACGCAGTCCTGCAGATTCCAGTAATCGAGTCCGGATTAATCCATTTGCAAACAGCGGCTCATGCAGCACCCACATGCCTGGAGTCTCACCAGCCACCCGGGTATGGTCCAGGGTCCTCCAGGCCTGCAGCACAGAGCTGTAGAACGGCGTAAGCCCGGTCAGGTCCAGGCTCCCCGGGTCCAGCAGGAAGAGCTGCTTATCATAGTTCAGCCGTCCGGCTCTCCTGAGCAGCAGACGGGCCGGAGCCCCCCAGCTGGGACCACACTCATAGAGGAGTCTCTGAGCGGCCTGGAGGCGAAAGCCGCTGATTTTCGACTGGATGTGGACCAGACCCTGGCCTCCTTCAGCCAGCGGTAGATAGAGGGCCGCCGCTCTGATCCAGTGGTGTCCCGACCAGAAGAAGTCCAGGATGGTCCTCTGGATGTCCTCCACCAGGCCTCTGGGCGGAGTCACAGCAACCAGCCTGTGCCAGAGCGTCGAGGCAACCAAGTTGTTGGCAACCAGAACTCTCCCCCTATACGACAACTGGGGCAGCAGCCATTTCCATTTAGACAACCTCGCACACACCTTGTCCTTCACTCCCTCCCAGTTCTTCATAAGGAACCTGTCTGTGCCCAGAAAAACACCCAACACCTTCATTCCTTCCCTCCCCCACTGCAACCCTCCAGGAAGACTGGGCACTGCCTGCTCCCTCCACCCTCCGAGTAGCAGCGCCCCGCTCTTAGCCCAGTTCACGTGGGCTGAGGTGGCCCTTTCATACAGTGAAAGTGCTTCCTGCAGACACCTGACATCCTCCTGGCTACTGACAAAGATGTTGATGTCGTCTGCATAAGCAGAAATAGCCGGAGGACGCTCGATGCTGCAGGGCCCAGAAGAAAACAACCCGCTGAGCCGCTCCCTCAGTCTGCACAGCATCGGCTCGATGGCCAGGCTGTACAGCTGTCCAGAGATGGGACAGCCCTGCCTGATCCCCCGCTGGACAGGAACTGGACGACTCAGCCCAGGCCCCACCTTCACCAAACACTGCGCACCGTGATACAAGAGACCAATCCACGACACAAAACCCTGACCAAAACCAAAAGCCCGAAGTGCAGAAAACAAATAAGAGTGATCGACCCGGTCAAAAGCCTTCTCTTGATCCAGCGACACAATGCCACAGTCCAGATTAAACAAAGACACATCTATCACGTCTCTAATTAAGAAAATACTGTCCATGATCGTCCTCCCTGGAATGCAGTAACTCTGACCAGGGTCCACAATACTGCCCAGGACCTCCCGTAGTCTGTTGGAGAGAGCTCTGGACAGGATCTTATAGTCCGTGCAGAGCAGGGCCACAGGCCTCCAGTTTTTTAAAAGAGTCAAGTCTCCTTTCTTTTGGAGCAGGGACAGTACAGCTCTCCTGCAGGACATTGGGAGCGATCCAGACTGCAGACCCTCCAGCAGTACACTGTGAAGGTCCTGTCCCAGAACCCTCCAGAACCTTTTAAAGAAGTCAGTAGAGAGCCCGTCGATCCCCGGTGCTCGTCCCGAGGACATCTGACCCACAGCTTCCGTCAGCTCTTCAAGAGTCAGCTCACCGTCCAAAGAAGCCCTCTCATCCTGACTGAGCTGTGGGAGACCCTCCAGAAGCTCCTCCCAACACTCCAGGTCACAGTCCTCTGCCCCGAACAGCTGTGAGTAAAAATCCACAGCGAGGCCCCTCATCTCAGCTGGGTCTGATGTAATCCTCCCACCTGGAAGCTGAAGGCAGGTCATCTTCTTCTTCTGGGCCGCCGACCTCTCCAGGTTGAAGAAGAAGGCGCTCGGGGCGTCCATGTCCTTCAGCTGGAGATACCGAGACCTCACCAGTGCTCCTTTCACCCTCTCCTGTAAGAAGGAGCTCAGCTCCATCCTCTTCTCCCGCAGCAGGGGAGCGGTGGTGGAATCAGCCTGCCGGTGTAGTCGGCCCTCAAGGTCCTGGATCTCAGCCTCCAGGTCCCTGATGGCAGCCTTCAGACCAGAAGAAGAGTGGGAGGAGTACTGCTGGCAAAAAACCCGAATCTGGGCTTTACCAACCTCCCACCACAGCTTCAGTGAACCCAGCTGATCCTTGTTCCCCTGCCATTGTCTCCAGAAGGTCTGGAAGCTCTGGCAGAAGACCTGGTCCTGGATCAGTTTATTATTGAAGTGCCAGTACGATGAGATCCTCTCGGTGGGAGAGAGGATCAGCTGTGAGGTAACGAGGTGGTGGTCTGTGAAGCCCACAGGACTGATGGTGCAGTGGACCAGTTGTGAGGTGAGGGTTTTGGAGATGTAGATCCTGTCCAGCCTGGCAGCACTGACCCTGCTGTTGCTGACCCGGACCCAGGTGTACTGTCTGGATCTGCCGTGCTTCACCCTGTAAGTGTCCACTAGGTCCAGCTGGGAGATGACGGAGGTCAGGGTGCGGGCGGATTGTGGGTGGGGCTCCTCACCGATCCGGTCAATACAGAAATCTGCGGTGTAGTTAAAGTCCCCTCCGATCACCAGCTGGTCCTGCTGGTGAGTCATTAGCTGGTCTTTTAAAATACTGAAAAAAGAAATTCGATCAGCTCCAATAGTTGGAGCGTAGACGTTAACAAAACAAAAAAAAGTGTTGATGATTTCTGCTCTGACCACCAGCAGCCTGCCGTGCACCACCTCCTCACGGGACAGAATGTTCACATTAGCAGAATCTTTGAGCAGCACAGCCACTCCAGCACTGGAGTTTGACCCATGGCTGAAGGTGCAGGAGCCCCCCCACCACAAAGTCCAGTCACTCCCATCAGAGGGGGAGGTGTGGGTTTCCTGGAGAAACAAGACATCCACCCTCTTCTGGTTGGATGTTTCCGTAATCAGAGCTCTTTTCTGCCTGTCTCTACCACCATTAATGTTCAGCGAGCCGATGGTGAGACTGCTCATAGAGAGGAGAGAGAGAGACAGACAGCAGAGGGACAGGAGACAGTATGAGGACAGACACACCCTGTGACGCATGATCATTTATTTCTTAGTCCTTTTAACTGTTGTCCTGCCGGCTTTCCTGAGTGCCGTTCTGTGTTTTTTGAGACGGAAGCGCTTCTTCTCTTCAAGTAGGTCGAAACCAACCTGCTTCTTCAAAACATTCACAGTCCTGATGAATTTCTCCACGCTGTCAAAGTAGTCGGTCACCTTCACCTGTTTCTTATGATAAGTGTTGTCCATGAAGCTGTTGATCTCCTCCAGAGTGTAGATGTCATTCTTATCTGAAGCCTCAGCAACGGAGGAGATGTCAGACTCTTCCCCTTCCTCCTCCATCTCCTCCTCCTCTCCTGCACAGGACGCCTGAGTCGCCTCAACCACGTCCTCTCCAGCTTCCTCACTGAGGACCCCCCCACCTGACTGGCCCCCACCTGACTGTCTTTCACCCAAGTCCGCCACAGAAGCTGACTGGGAGACTTCCTCCTGTACCTCCTCGACCGGGGAGCCCCTGACAGGCGCGATCCCCGCGTCAGCGCTGCGCGCCTCCGCGGGTGCCGCCTCGGCGCCGTGCACCCCAGCGGGCCCCGCGGACGCGCGCCCCGGCGGGCCCTGTGTCGGCAGGCTCCCCGTCGGCACCGTGCGCCCCGGCGGGCCCTGCGTCGGCAGGCTCCCCGTCGGCACCGCGCGCCCCGGCGGGCTCCCCGTCGGCACCGCGCGCCCCGGCGGGCCCCGCGTCCGCAGGCTCCCCGTCGGCACCGCGCGGCCCGGCGGGCCCCGCGTCCGCAGGCTCCCGCTGTGCAGCGTGCGGACAGGAGACACGTTTATGACCCACATCTCCACACTCAAAGCACTTCATGTGTCCAGAGCTGTAGACCATGTAGGACCCGTCTCCATATCGGACCCGGAAGGAGACCTCCAGGGTCTGGGACGGAGAGTCCAGAAACATGAACACCTGCCTCCTCAGTGAGTTCACCTGTCCGATTTTAGAATCCTTGCAACCTAAGTTTACTTTTTTGAAGCCGCTTGCAAGTTTACCGAACCTCCGGACCTCCTCATGCTCCAGCTGCTCGTCCTTGATGAACGGCGGCACTCCGGACACGGTGATCCGGGTGGAGGGGACCGACAGCGGGGAGGCCTGGACAAACATTTCCCGGATGAAAACCCCGCTCTCGATGAGCTGAAACACCCGAGCCTCACTTTTCATAAACACCACCACTCCTTCATTCATCCTGGAGGCATACAGCAGGTCCTCATAGCCCACCTGCAGAACCTCCTCCACCGACACCTGGTCCGGCGGAACCAGACGGATTCCCTGGCGGAGGGACGGAGCCGGCGGCTCGGCGGCCGCCGCCATTCCTCCCCGAACCCCCGGCAACACCCTTACCGGAGAGCCGGTCCTCACGCCAGGAAACAGTAAAAAGACTCTGACCTGATCAGCAGAGAACAACAGGAAAGAAAACACCCGAAAAACAGGTTGAAAATCCCGCCATGCTCTCACAACCTCCACCTCCACCACCAGACGCTCACGCATGCGCACGAGGGAGAGAGAGAGAGAGAGAGAGAGAGAGAGAGCGCGCATGAGGGGGAGAAAGATGGCGAGTCACGCACCAAGTGACCTGGTTTCAAAAAGAACACGTCTGGCGGTCTGGCAGTATTTCGGGTTCCGACGAGCCAACGAGGAGGGAGAGCCGGTACATCCTGACGAGGCCGTTTGTAAATTATGCAAAAAGAAAAGGTGATCGCGAGAGACGGAAACACTTCGAACCTGCGGTCACATCTCCGAACCGACCGCCCAATCACTGCTGCCGGGAGCTCCGTCGGCGCAGCAGCCTCGGCGCCTCCCGCTGGCGCCGATGCAGGACCAACACCAGCAGAGTCCAGCGCCACGCAGCCAACAATAATGGCCGCCTTTGGGAAAACAACCAAGTACGAAAGGGACAGAGCCCGCTGGAAAACCTGCACTGATGCAGTGACAAAATACTTGGCGAAGGAAACGGTCTCTTTCCACACAGCAGTGAAGAAGTCCTTTCAGGACCTGGTACAGGTCCTGGCTGCCCGGGACGAGCTGCCTGGACGGAAACATTTCTCACAAACAGCCGTCCCACGTTTATATCTTAAAGTTAGAGACGAGGTTGGAGTCCTGCTGTGGACAGTACAGGACAGGCCCACAGTTATTCCTTCACAGCTGACATGTGGCCGTCAGTCAACAGGACTCCGTGTGTGTCCCTGGCCGTCCACGCCGTGACACCTGAGTGGAGACTCCAATTTAAATGCCTCCAAACAACGTATTTCCCTGAGAGTCATACGGAGGAAGACCTCGAGGCGGCGCTCCGAGCTGCACTTCAGGACCGTCAACTTGAGGAGAAAAAACTTTCAGCCATAACCGCTGACAGCGCCGCCAACATTGCTGCTGCAGTCCCTGATTGGCCGCGGCCGCACTGCTTCGGCCACAGCCTCAACCTGGCCGGCACGAATGCACTGCATGACCAGAGGCGAAGAGCCGAGCGCCGTCGGACTGTGCCGCAGCGTCGTCGGGGCCTTTTCACTCAGCTGACGTCAGAGAGAACGCCACAGGAAGCAAGTGGAGACGGGACTCCAGGACAGTCTCATGACGGCAAGCAGAAAGTTGTTCCTGAATATCTCAATCTGTTGTCACCAAGGCCAACTAACAATAGAATCATGGGCTTATTTATTCCTTTACTTATTCATTTATTCGTCTTTTTATTTATTCACCCATTCATTTGTTTATTCATTAATTTATTTATTTATTTATTTATTTATTTATTTATTTATTTATTCATCCATCGGCAGGATTGTGCAGCTTGCTGGGGCTCCAAACGGGCGATGGTGGAGCGCCTCCTGGAGCCGGCTCAGGCCGTCAGACTCGACTTGTCTGACGACAGAAGGAGCAGCCGTCCCTGACCCGGAAGGACGGAGACTCGTCCCTGACCCGGCAGGACGGAGACCGGCAGGACGGAGAGACCCGTCCCTGGCCCAGCAGGACGGAGAGACCCGTCTCTGGCCCGGCAGGACTTGGATGTCTTGAAAGCTGTTCACGTCGCACTGAAACCAGTGGGTGACTTCACCGATGTTTTTGTCAGGAGAGCAGGACGTGACCAGGTCCTCTGTCCTCCCCAGTCTCCAGCGATGCAGGGACAACGTGTTGTCTGCGTCAGAAAACCACCTCCAGCTAACAAAGTCAGTCAAAGCCGGAATTCAGAAAAAGCTGGAGGCCAAGTGTGAATCCGATTCAGTGCGCAAATTCATGTGAAAATGCACTTTGCTCCACGCTCGTTACCGTGGAGACATGAGACTGACGGCAACGCATCGGCGGAGACCAGGGCAGGATTCCAGGCTGAGACCGGAGCTCCGGCAGGTCCGGTGGAGGAGGAAGAGGCGCAGCCCCGACCCCCACCCCAACAGCCGACTCTGGGAAGTGTCCCATGGCCGGCCCCGTCGGCCCCGTCGGCCCCACGGAGGACCGAGTCAGAGCTGAAGTAGCGGCCGACTGTTTGGAGCCCGCGATTCAAGGAGAGGACGACCCCCTGCTGCGGTGGGAATGGCTGCCAGGTGTTTTCCCCCGACGCCACCAGAGGCAGAAAGACCTGAGCGTCGGTGCCACAAGCTCGCCGTCTGAACGGCTTTTCGGCGCCGCAGGAGATGTTGAGTCCACAACGTTCCCTGTTACAGCCAGGAAAAGTTCACATGCTGCTTTTTCTGGCTAAAAATCTCGAGTAAACCTGTTGCTACTTCCCACCCAGCTCACACTGCCACTGCGTGTGTGTGTGTGTGTGTGTGTATTATTTGTTTCTTTTACTTTTTTCACTTTTTTATAAGCTGCTCTTTTTGTTATTCAAAGTCGTTCAAGCTGTAATCTAATATGTGTTCTGGATGCTCGTGTTCATTTAAATGTTTGTATTTTCACACATTTCTAAAAGCTGCTTTTTTGATATTCAGAGTTGTTCAGGCTGTTATTTAATTTAATTGATGTGTTTGCGGCGCATTCTGCGCAAAAAGTGTTCTAGAGGCTGACGTTAATTTCATTGTTGTATTTGCACTTTTTGCACTGTTGCTAATAAAAGTTGTTGATATTTTGCACATTATGTTGTTGTTCTTTCATTATCAGTGGTTGGTTTCCAGTTTCTGGACGGTGTAGGGACAAGACAACAGTCTGGTGATGCTGTCTGAGCCTTGAGTTATCATTTTTAATTAGTCACGGTCATACCGGGTACCGGGGTAAAATGTGGAGACGGTATGACGGTATCAAAATCTGGAAACCGCCCAACTCTACTGTCAGCCTCGAGTTTCTGCTCTCATGATTGTTTTATTGTTGGTTTTGGTTTTTCGGAGCACTTTGATCACATTTATTCTGAAATGTGATCATTTGATTTTATTTTGTATTAAAGACCAAATTCCTTTTGAAACGTGAAATAAATGTGTTAAAAATAAACGAGTGCTTACTACCCCCCAAAAAATAAAAAAAATAAGCCACTGCCCCCAGCTAATGTCGTCCGGATCCGGGTCTGATGGGGTCTGATGAAGACCTGCAGGATCCAGTCTGGGACCTTCTGAAGATGTTTTATGGTTTGAAATGCAGATGTTTAAATTCACTACATGAAAGATTTTAGGACCTGCAAGAAGCCCGACCCGGGACGGCTGCAGGAAGTGTGTGTGTGTGTGTGTGTGTGTGTGTGTGTGTGTGTGTGTGTGTGTGTGTGTGTGTGTGTGTGTGTGTGTGTGTGTGTGTGTACCTGCTGCAGAATGACCATGCTTGTGGTTCCGGTCCAGGCGAACAGACAGCAGCATCCACCTGTGAGACCAGAACAGGAAGTGCTCAGAGACCAGAACCAGACGTGGATTCCTGGCTGGCTCTGGGAGGAGGCGGACGCCGTTTCTGTCGTCCCTGTTGGCTCCTCCCTCCCTCTGGTCTCTGCTGCTCTCTGTCTCGTCTGTCTCGTCTGTCTGACTGGAGGAATCACTCCACTTGGTTTTTCGAACAAAGCCAACATCAGCCTGGAGCTGATCAGCTGGTCTCTCTACACAGCTGACAGGAGTTTCTCAACAAAGAGCAGCGGAGCAGGATCCTGCCGGTCCGGACGGGGCTCGGCATGCTGGGTACGTGATGGACGCCCGGGGGGAGTGGAGGGGGTCACATGCCTGGCCCCTGTCCGTCCAGGTCATTGTGATGATTACATTTTCAGATTCATGATGATCGCCTGCTGCTGATTGGCCGGTGCTGCGACCTGATCCTCTGGAGGATTAGAAGACCGCCGCCACAAAAGACGTCCAGGGAGGACGGTGTTTTCAAATCAACGGGCAAAAGCTGAGGCTGACCGTTGGTGCGAACTCTCTGGAAAGGTGGACAGTTTGGGTTATGGACGATTGAGACGCAAGTGGATGTCTCCATCGCCGAGAGGGTTAAACCAGCTTCTGTCTGGAAGAGGAGAACCAGCAGAGGAAGGTCCAACAGGAACTTCTGCCAAGGACAGGGTGGACAGGAGGACAGGGTGACATGAGGACAGGGGGACAGGGGGACAGGAGGATAGGAGGACAGGAGGACAAGGGGAAAGGAGGGACAGGGGACAGGAGGACAGGAGGACGGGAGGACAGGAGGACAGGGTGACAGGAGGACAGGGGGACAGGGGGACAGGAGGATAGGAGGACAGGAGGACAAGGGGAAAGGAGGGACAGGGGACAGGAGGACAGGAGGACGGGAGGACAGGAGGACAGGGGACAGGAGGACAGGGGGACAGGAGGACGGGAGGACAGGAAGACAGGAGGACAGAAGACAGGAGGACAGAAGACAGGAGGACAGGAGGACAGAAGACAGGAGGACAGGAAGACAGGAGGAGACAGGAGGACAGGGGACAGGAGGACAGGAGGACAGGGGGACAGGGGGACAGGAGGACAGAGGACAGGAAGACAGGCGGACAGGAAGACAGCGGGACAGGGGGACAGGAGGACAGACAGAGAAAGACACAACCAAAACCAAAAACAGAGGGCAGAGTGCTTCACTCCCTCCTGGAGTTCTGGACTCAGTTGGACCGGAGCTGAACCCAGAGACCCTCCAGAGACCCTCCACAGACCCTCCACAGACCCTCCACAGACCCTCCACAGACCCTCCAGAGACCCTCCAGAGACCCTCCACAGACCCTCCAGAGACCCTCCACAGACCCTCCAGAGACCCTCCACAGACCCTCCACAGACCCTCCAGAGACCCTCCAGAGAACCTCCACAGACCCTCCACAAACCCTCCACAGACCCTCCACAGACCCTCCAGAGACCCTCCACAGACCCTCCACAGACCCTCCAGACAACCTCCACAGACCCTTCAGAGACCCTCCAGAGAACCTCCACAGACCCTCCAGACACCCTCCACAGACCCTCCAGAGACCCTCCACAGACCCTCCACAGACCCTCCACAGACCCTCCAGAGAACCTCCACAGACCCTCCAGAGACCCTCGACAGACCCTCCACAGACCCTCCACAGACCCTCCACAGACCCTCCAGAGACCCTCCACAGACCCTCCAGAGACCCTCGACAGACCCTCCACAGACCCTTCAGAGACCCTCCACAGACCCTCCACAGACCCTCCAGAGACCCTCGACAGACCCTCCACAGACCCTCCACAGACCCTCCACAGACCCTCCAGAGACCCTCCACAGACCCTCCAGAGACCCTCCACTGACCCTCCACAGACCCTCCACAGACCCTCCACAGACCTTCCAGAGACCCTCCACAGACCCTCCACAGACCCTCCAGAGACCCTCCAGAGAACCTCCACAGACCCTCCACAAACCCTCCACAGACCCTCCACAGACCCTCCACAGACCCTCCACAGACCCTCCACAGACCGTCCACAGACCCTCCAGAGAACCTCCACAGACCCTCCAGAGACCCTCGACAGACCCTCCACAGATCCTCCACAGACCCTCCACAGACCCTCCACAGACCCTCCAGAGACCCTCCACAGACCCTCCAGAGACCCTCCACAGACCCTCCACAGACCCTCCAGAGACCCTCCACAGACCCTCCACAGACCCTCCAGAGACCCTCCAGAGACCCTCCAGGGAAACTCCACAGACCCTCCACAGACCCTCCACAGACCCTCCACAGACCCTCCAGAGAACCTCCACAGACCCTCCACAGACCCTGCAGACCCTCCACAGACCCTCCAGAGAACCTCCACAGACCCTCCAGAGACCCTCCACAGACCCTCCAGAGACCCTCCACAGACCCTCCAGAGAACCTCCACAGACCCTCCACAGACCCTCCACAGACCCTCCAGAGAACCTCCACAGACCCTCCACAGACCCTCCACAGACCCTCCAGAGACCCTCCACAGACCCTCCACAGACCCTCCACAGACCCTCCACAGACCCTCCAGAGAACCTCCACAGACCCTCCACAGACCCTCCACAGACCCTCCACAGACCCTCCAGAGACCCTCCACAGACCCTCCACAGACCCTCCAGAGAACCTCCACAGACCCTCCACAGACCCTCCACAGACCCTCCAGAGACCCTCCACAGACCCTCCACAGACCCTCCACAGACCCTCCAGAGACCCTCCACAGACCCTCCAGAGACCCTCCACAGACCCTCCACAGACCCTCCACAGACCCTCCAGAGACCCTCCACAGACCCTCCAGAGACCCTCCACAGACCCTCCACAGACCCTCCACAGACCCTCCACAGACCCTCCAGAGAACCTCCACAGACCCTCCACAGACCCTCCACAGACCCTCCAGCGACCCTCCACAGACCCTCCACAGACCCTCCAGAGACCCTCCACAGACCCTCCACAGACCCTCCACAGACCCTCCAGAGAACCTCCACAGACCCTCCAGAGACCCTCCACAGACCCTCCACAGACCCTCCACAGACCCTCCAGAGAACCTCCACAGACCCTCCACAGACCCTCCACAGACCCTCCACAGACCCTCCAGAGAACCTCGACAGACCCTCCACAGACCCTCCACAGACCCTCCACAGACCCTCCAGAGACCCTCCACAGACCCTCCACAGACCCTCCACAGACCCTCCACAGACCCTCCAGAGACCCTCCACAGACCCTCCAGAGACCCTCCACTGACCCTCCAGAGACCCTCCACAGACCCTCCACAGACCCTCCAGAGACCCTCCACAGACCCTCCACAGACCCTCCAGAGACCCTCCAGAGACCCTCCACAGACCCTCCAGAGACCCTCCACTGACCCTCCAGAGACCCTCCACAGACCCTCCACAGACCCTCCACAGACCCTCCACAGACCCTCCAGAGAACCTCCACAGACCCTTCAGAGACCCTCCAGAGAACCTCCACAGACCCTCCACAGACCCTCCAGAGACCCTCCACAGACCCTCCAGAGACCCTCCACAGACCCTCCACAGACCCTCCACAGACCCTCCAGAGAACCTCCACAGACCCTCCAGAGACCCTCGACAGACCCTCCACAGACCCTCCACAGACCCTCCACAGACCCTCCAGAGACCCTCCACAGACCCTCCACAGACCCTCCACAGACCCTCCAGAGACCCTCCACAGACCCTCCAGAGACCCTCCACAGACCCTCCGCAGACCCTCCACAGACCCTCCAGAGAACCTCCACAGACCCTCCAGAGACCCTCGACAGACCCTCCACAGACCCTCCAGAGACCCTCCACAGACCCTCGACAGACCCTCCAGAGACCCTCCACAGACCCTCCAGAGACCCTCCAGAGACCCTCGACAGACCCTCCACAGACCCTCCAGAGACCCTCCACAGACCCTCCACAGACCCTCCAGAGACCCTCCACAGACCCTCCACAGACCCTCCACAGACCCTCCACAGACCCTCCAGAGACCCTCCACAGACCCTCCAGAGACCCTCCACTGAACCTCCAGAGACCCTCCACAGACCCTCCACAGACCCTCCAGAGACCCTCCACAGACCCTCCACAGACCCTCCACAGACCCTCCAGAGACCCTCCAGAGAACCTCCACAGACCCTCCACAAACCCTCCACAGACCCTCCACAGACCCTCCACAGACCCTCCAGAGACCCTCCAGAGACCCTCCACAGACCCTCCACAGACCCTCCAGAGACCCTCCAGAGACCCTCCACAGACCCTCCACAGACCCTCCACAGACCCTCCAGAGAACCTCCACAGACCCTCCACAGACCCTCCACAGACCCTCCAGAGACCCTCCACAGACCCTCCACAGACCCTCCAGAGAACCTCCACAGACCCTCCACAGACCCTCCACAGACCCTCCAGAGACCCTCCACAGACCCTCCACAGACCCTCCACAGACCCTCCAGAGACCCTCCACAGACCCTCCACAGACCCTCCAGAGACCCTCCAGAGACCCTCCACAGACCCTCCACAGACCCTCCACAGACCCTCCAGAGACCCTCGACAGACCCTCCACAGACCCTCCAGAGACCCTCCACAGACCCTCGACAGACCCTCCAGAGACCCTCCACAGACCCTCCACAGACCCTCCACAGACCCTCCACAGACCCTCCAGAGACCCTCCAGAGACCCTCCACAGACCCTCCACAGACCCTCCAGAGACCCTCCACAGACCCTCCACAGACCCTCCACAGACCCTCCAGAGACCCTCCAGAGAACCTCCACAGACCCTCCACAAACCCTCCACAGACCCTCCACAGACCCTCCACAGACCCTCCAGAGACCCTCCAGAGACCCTCCACAGACCCTCCAGAGACCCTCCACAGACCCTCCACAGACCCTCCAGAGACCCTCCAGAGACCCTCCACAGACCCTCCACAGACCCTCCACAGACCCTCCAGAGAACCTCCACAGACCCTCCACAGACCCTCCACAGACCCTCCAGAGACCCTCCACAGACCCTCCACAGACCCTCCAGAGAACCTCCACAGACCCTCCACAGACCCTCCACAGACCCTCCAGAGACCCTCCACAGACCCTCCACAGACCCTCCACAGACCCTCCAGAGACCCTCCACAGACCCTCCACAGACCCTCCAGAGACCCTCCACAGACCCTCCACAGACCCTCCACAGACCCTCCAGAGACCCTCCACAGACCCTCCAGAGACCCTCCACAGACCCTCCACAGACCCTCCAGAGACCCTCCACAGACCCTCCACAGACCCTCCACAGACCCTCCAGAGAACCTCCACAGACCCTCCACAGACCCTCCACAGACCCTCCAGCGACCCTCCACAGACCCTCCACAGACCCTCCACAGACCCTCCAGAGAACCTCCACAGACCCTCCAGAGACCCTCCAGAGACCCTCCACAGACCCTCCACAGACCCTCCACAGACCCTCCACAGACCCTCCAGAGAACCTCCACAGACCCTCCAGAGACCCTCCACAGACCCTCCACAGACCCTCCACAGACCCTCCAGAGAACCTCCACAGACCCTCCACAGACCCTCCACAGACCCTCCACAGACCCTCCAGAGAACCTCGACAGACCCTCCACAGACCCTCCACAGACCCTCCAGAGAACCTCCACAGACCCTCCACAGACCCTCCACAGACCCTCCAGAGAACCTCCACAGACCCTCCACAGACCCTCCACAGACCCTCCACAGACCCTCCACAGACCCTCCAGAGAACCTCCACAGACCCTCCACAGACCCTCCACAGACCCTCCACAGACCCTCCACAGACCCTCCAGAGACCCTCCAGAGAACCTCCACAGACCCTCCACAAACCCTCCACAGACCCTCCACAGACCCTCCAGAGACCCTCCACAGACCCTCCACAGACCCTCCACAGACCCTCCAGAGACCCTCCACAGACCCTCCACAGACCCTCCACAGACCCTCCAGAGAACCTCCACAGACCCTTCAGAGACCCTCCAGAGAACCTCCACAGACCCTCCACAGACCCTCCACAGACCCTCCACAGACCCTCCAGAGACCCTCCACAGACCCTCCACAGACCCTCCACAGACCCTCCAGAGAACCTCCACAGACCCTCCAGAGACCCTCGACAGACCCTCCACAGACCCTCCACAGACCCTCCACAGACCCTCCAGAGACCCTCCACAGACCCTCCACAGACCCTCCAGAGACCCTCGACAGACCCTCGACAGACCCTCCAGAGACCCTCCACAGACCCTCCACAGACCCTCCAGAGACCCTCGACAGACCCTCCACAGACCCTCCACAGACCCTCCACAGACCCTCCAGAGACCCTCCACAGACCCTCCAGAGAGCCTCCACAGACCCTCCACAGACCCTCC
This sequence comes from Salarias fasciatus, assembly GCF_902148845.1. Lineage (NCBI taxonomy): Eukaryota > Metazoa > Chordata > Actinopteri > Blenniiformes > Blenniidae > Salarias > Salarias fasciatus. The sequence goes on along the minus strand of NW_021941387.1, from coordinate 502,697 downwards.
AGAGACCCTCGACAGACCCTCGACAGACCCTCCAGAGACCCTCCACAGACCCTCCACAGACCCTCCAGAGACCCTCGACAGACCCTCCACAGACCCTCCACAGACCCTCCAGAGACCCTCCACTGAACATCCAGAGACCCTCCACAGACCCTCCACAGACCCTCCAGAGACCCTCCACAGACCCTCCACAGACCCTCCACAGACCCTCCAGAGACCCTCCACAGACCCTCCAGAGACCCTCCAGAGAACCTCCAGAGACCCTCCACAGACCCTCCAGAGACCCTCCACAGACCCTCCACAGACCATCCACAGACCCTCCAGAGAACCTCCACAGACCCTCCAGAGACCCTCGACAGACCCTCCACAGACCCTCCACAGACCCTCCACAGACCCTCCAGAGACCCTCCACAGACCCTCCACAGACCCTCCAGAGACCCTCCACAGACCCTCCACAGACCCTCCACAGACCCTCCAGAGAACCTCCACAGACCCTCCAAAGACCCTCCACAGACCCTCCACAGACCCTCCAGAGACCCTCCACAGACCCTCCACAGACCCTCCAGAGAACCTCCACAGACCCTCCACAGACCCTCCACAGACCCTCCACAGACCCTCCAGAGACCCTCCACAGACCCTCCACAGACCCTCCAGAGACCCTCCACAGACCCTCCACAGACCCTCCACAGACCCTCCACAGACCCTCCAGAGACCCTCCACAGACCCTCCACAGACCCTCCACAGACCCTCCAGAGAACCTCCACAGACCCTCCACAGACCCTCCACAGACCCTCCACAGACCCTCCAGAGACCCTCCACAGACCCTCCACAGACCCTCCACAGACCCTCCAGAGACCCTCCACAGACCCTCCACAGACCCTCCAGAGACCCTCCACAGACCCTCCAGAGACCCTCCAGAGACCCTCCACAGACCCTCCAGAGAACCTCTACAGACCCTCCAGAGACCCTCCACAGACCCTCCAGAGAACCTCCACAGACCCTCCAGAGACCCTCCACAGACCCTCCAGAGACCCTCCAGAGACCCTCCAGAGACCCTGCTTAGAGCAGAGGCGCCACCTAGTGGCAGGACGGAGGCAGCTGGACTCCTCCTGAGACTCGGGCCTCTGGTCCTCCAGCCCAACGTCCCACAACCCCAACTGCAGCCTCCACACACACACACACACACACACACACACACACACACACACACACACACACACACCTCATTTGCATACTGAGGCAGAAATCCTACAGAAATATGGAGGCAAATAAATCAGCCTGGAAAAAAAATGGAAGAAAAGGCAAGACTGGGAATAATGAAGAAATAAATGTGACGGCGCAGGGAGCGTGTCAATTAGCAGATGAAATGTCAGAGGGAAATATAATAAAATGCAGAAATAAACAACTTGGCGAAAACAAAATGAAAGCAAAACAAATGAGTACAGGCAAGAAAATGATCAGGATTCAAATTTAAAAATGACCAAATAAACGACTGAACTTGATTTGGAAAACCAGATCAATTACTGCTAAGTCACAGCAGAACTGCAGAGTCGTCTGAATTTCTGTGCCATTGAACAGAATGTGTTCCACAGGATTTCAGGCTGAGAACAGTCCCGGTTCCGTCAGTCTTCACTGTCCTCACGTCAGGTTTCAGTCGCTGTTCGCTTCAGATTTCTTCAGCCTTTTCTGAGAATGCTAGAATATTCTTTAGCTTTGTAGTTCTCAAGGCTTTTCTGTTTTATAGGGGGATTTCTCTGTGTTTCTTCACTTTATTTAGCAATTCTGTGCATCCTTAAGCTTCTTCATGTTCCTTTAATTTTCTTTTAGCTTTCTTTAGACTTCCTGAGGTTCTGCAGCAGACTTCACCAGGTTTTCTTCATGAAAACACAAAATAAAACCAAATGACACCAGCAAGTAGTATTTCTAAATCCTTCATAAAGGTTGCATTCAAAGTAACATCAGAATATGATTATGAATATGAATATGAAGTATTTTAAAGAAAGGTAGGTTGAGAATATTTAACTTACTTCACACAGTTTGTGGCGAACACACAGTCCTACATCAATGCTTTTAAATTTCATTTTAAAGTTTCTTTATAGTAATTCTTTAACTTGAACTTCATCCACAATCTAAATAATTATTATTTCTTATTTAAATCGAACACAAACTTTGCACTTTCATGAATAAAAAAACAAATAAAAAAAAACTCATTAATCTTAAAGTTCGCTTTTGACGCCAGAATGTCCCAGGCGCTCCTGAACGCAACAAACATTTCTCTGCTGAGCTCGCGGATCTTTACACAAACACGCCACGTGGCGGCGCTCAGCGGCCGCTGCCAGCTGCTCTGTGGCTGTCCAGCAGGAGCTGCAGGGCTCCCAGCTGACTGGCTCCACCTGCTCTTTCTCTGGACACAAGCTGTAATTGCAGGGAAATTCCAGCAGGGGGCGATGATGTTGTTTCAGAAAGAGTCCGGGTCTCATTAGAACCCATTTCAGAGTGAAAATAAACATGAAGCTCCTGGTTCCAGACCAGGTTCTGGTCTCGGTCTCTGGTTCTTCTGGACCAGACTCTAGTTTTCCCTGAAATCATCTTTGATTTGATTTTACGAGTTAAAGTTTTGCATAAATCGCCCCAATCACAGCTCCTCCTCTGTCCACTGAGGCGGTCATGTGACCGGCTGGACCAATCACATTACACCTGCTTCTAATGTTCACTAGCGGAGTTCAGAATGTCACGTCCATCTTTAAAAACTGTCAAATTGTCCGCAGACGCCCCGAGGCCACGAATCCTGACCATTCATGTTTTCACGCCGTGGCCAACACGAACGTATCAGCTGGAATGACAGACATGCTCCGACAGGGGGCGCTGCCACAGCAGCTGCAGGCCGCTCAAACCTCTGCACTACTTCAGATGTTGCTGAGGACTGTTTAAACCCGGATGATGAAGTTTTCAGCCAAAATCACTCAACCGGCGACATTTTCCACATCTGCTAACCAGTAATCAGATTACTTTTCCCTGTGTTACAACACTGTTACCATTTCTGGCAATAATGTGAGACAGTTCTGTGACGATCATTCACCTTTCAGCTGGTTGTTCCTCTGGAGTCCAGCAGGGGGCGGAGCACGACGTCTGATACACAGAGATACAGCCGTAGAGCAGGTAGAGATACAGTCATAGAGCAGGTAGAGATACAGCCATAGAGCAGGTAGAGATACAGCCATAGAGCAGGTAGAGATACAGCCATAGAGCAGGTAGAGATACAGCCGTAGAGCAGGTAGAGATACAGCCATAGAGCAGGTAGAGATACAGCCGTAGAGCAGATAGAGATACAGCCATAGAGCAGATAGAGATACAGCCATAGAGCAGGTAGAGATACAGCCGTAGAGCAGGTAGAGATACAGCCATAGAGCAGGTAGAGATACAGCCGTAGAGCAGATAGAGATACAGCCGTAGAGCAGGTAGAGATACAGCCGCAGAGCAGGTAGAGATACAGCCGTAGAGCAGGTAGAGATACAGCCGTAGAGCAGGTAGAGATACAGCCGTAGAGCAGATAGAGATACAGCCGTAGAGCAGGTAGAGATACAGCCGTAAAGCAGATAGAGATACAGCCACAGAGCAGGTAGAGATACAGCCGTAGAGCAGGTAGAGATACAGCCGTAGAGCAGGTAGAGATACAGTCATAGAGCAGGTAGAGATACAGTCATAGAGCAGGTAGAGATAAAGCCATAGAGCAGGTAGAGATACAGCCACAGAGCAGGTAGAGATACAGCCGTAGAGCAGGTAGAGATACAGCCATAGAGCAGATAGAGATACAGCCGTAGAGCAGATAGAGATACAGCCGTAGAGCAGGTAGAGATACAGCCGAAGAGCAGATAGAGATACAGCCGTAGAGCAGGTAGAGATACAGCCGTAGAGCAGGTAGAGATACAGCCGTAGAGCAGATAGAGATACAGCCGTAGAGCAGATAGAGATACAGCCGTAGAGCAGGTAGAGATACAGCCACAGAGCAGGTAGAGATACAGTCATAGAGCAGGTAGAGATACAGTCATAGAGCAGATAGACATACAGCCGTAGAGCAGATAGAGATACAGCCGTAGAGCAGATAGAGATACAGCCGTAGAGCAGGTAGAGATACAGCCACAGAGCAGGTAGAGATACAGTCATAGAGCAGGTAGAGATACAGCCGTAGAGCAGGTAGAGATACAGCCATAGAGCAGAGAGAGATACAGCCGTAGAGCAGGTAGAGATACAGTCATAGAGCAGGTAGAGATACAGCCGTAAAGCAGATAGAGATACAGCCACAGAGCAGGTAGAGATACAGCCGTAGAGCAGGTAGAGATACAGCCGTAGAGCAGGTAGAGATACAGCCGTAGAGCAGATAGAGATACAGCCGTAGAGCAGGTAGAGATACAGCCGTAGAGCAGATAGAGATACAGCCGTAGAGCAGGTAGAGATACAGCCGTAGAGCAGGTAGAGATACAGCCGTAGAGCAGGTAGAGATACAGCCGTAGAGCAGGTAGAGATACAGCCATAGAGCAGATAGAGATACAGCCGTAGAGCAGATAGAGATACAGCCGTAGAGCAGATAGAGATACAGTCATAGAGAAGGTAGAGATACAGCCGTAGAGCAGGTAGAGATACAGTCATAGTGCAGGTAGAGATACAGCCGTAGAGCAGATAGAGATACAGTCATAGAGAAGGTAGAGATACAGCCGTAGAGCAGGTAGAGATACAGCCATAGAGCAGGTAGAGATACAGCCGTAGAGCAGATAGAGATACAGTCATAGAGCAGGTAGAGATACAGCCATAGAGCAGGTAGAGATACAGCCGTAGAGCAGATAGAGATACAGTCATAGAGAAGGTAGAGATACAGCCGTAGAGCAGGTAGAGATACAGCCATAGAGCAGGTAGAGATACAGCCATAGAGCAGATAGAGATACAGCCATAGAGCAGGTAGAGATACAGCCGTAGAGCAGATAGAGATACAGCCATAGAGCAGGTAGAGATACAGCCATAGAGCAGATAGAGATACAGCCATAGAGCAGGTAGAGATACAGTCATAGAGCAGGTAGAGATACAGTCATAGAGCAGGTAGAGATACAGCTAGAGAGCAGGTAGAGATACAGCCGTAGAGCAGGTAGAGATACAATCATAGAGCAGGTAGAGATACAGCCGTAGAGCAGATAGAGATACAGCCGTAGAGCAGGTAGAGATACAGCCGTAGAGCAGGTAGAGATACAGCCACAGAGCAGGTACAGATACAGTCATAGAGCAGGTAGAGATACAGTCATAGAGCAGGTAGAGATACAGCCGTAGAGCAGATAGAGATACAGTCATAGAGCAGGTAGAGATACAGTCATAGAGCAGGTAGAGATACAGCCATAGAGCAGATAGAGATACAGCCGTAGAGCAGATAGAGATACAGTCATAGAGCAGGTAGAGATACAGCCGTAGAGCAGGTAGAGATACAGTCATAGAGCAGATAGAGATACAGCTGTAGAGCAGGTGGAGATACAGTCATAGAGCAGATAGAGATACAGTCATAGAGCAGGTAGAGATACAGCCGTAGAGCAGGTAGAGATACAGCCGTAGAGCAGATAGAGATACAATCATAGAGCAGGTAGAGATACAGCCGTAGAGCAGATAGAGATACAGCCGTAGAGCAGGTAGAGATACAGCCGTAGAGCAGATAGAGATACAGCCGTAGAGCAGATAGAGATACAGTCATAGAGCAGGTAGAGATACAGCCATAGAGCAGGTAGAGATACAGCCGTAGAGCAGATAGAGATACAGCCGTAGAACAGATAGAGATACAGTCATAGAGCAGGTAGAGATACAGCCAGAGAGCAGGTAGAGATACAGCCGTAGAGCAGATAGAGATACAGCCATAGAGCAGATAGAGATACAGCCATAGAGCAGATAGAGATACAGCCGTAGAGCAGATAGAGATACAGCCGTAGAGCAGATAGAGATACAGTCATAGAGCAGGTAGAGATATAGCCGTAGAGCAGGTAGAGATACAGCCGTAGAGCAGATAGAGATACAGTCATAGAGAAGGTAGAGATACAGCCGTAGAGCAGGTAGAGATACAGCCATAGAGCAGGTAGAGATACAGCTAGAGAGCAGGTAGAGATACAGCCGTAGAGCAGGTAGAGATACAGCCGTAGAGCAGATAGAGATACAGTCATAGAGAAGGTAGAGATACAGCCGTAGAGCAGGTAGAGATACAGCCATAGAGCAGGTAGAGATACAGCTAGAGAGCAGGTAGAGATACAGCCGTAGAGCAGGTAGAGATACAGCCGTAGAGCAGATAGAGATACAGCCATAGAGCAGGTAGAGATACAGCCGTAGAGCAGATAGAGATACAGTCATAGAGCAGGTAGAGATACAGCCGTAGAGCAGGTAGAGATACAGCCATAGAGCAGATAGAGATACAGTCATAGAGCAGGTAGAGATACAGCCATAGAGCAGATAGAGATACAGTCATAGAGCAGGTAGAGATACAGCCGTAGAGCAGGTAGAGATACAGCCATAGAGCAGGTAGAGATACAGTCGTAGAGCAGGTAGAGATACAGCCGTAGAGCAGATAGAGATACAGTCATAGAGCAGGTAGAGATACAGCCGTAGAGCAGGTAGAGATACAGCCTTCTTTGTTGCTCACTTTTATTAAGTCTCAGCATGACCAGCCTCGTCTGCTCCGTCCATGGATGCCACAACAACTTTAAGAAGATGAAGCTGTCGCTTTCTCAAAACTGTTTAGAGCAGGGAAGCCCAGATCTGAATGCTGCGGGCCAGCGTTCAGATTGCACCCACCTCCGTCTAAAGAAGAGGACCTCCGCTGCAGGATTAGGGCGCTACTCCTTCCTCAGCAAATCTAACAATCTCTTCTGGGAGGTAACAAAAACATATATGTCTCTGTTGTGTTTAAAACTCAGGGTTCTATTTCATTTCAGTGAACCTGTAACCATGTGACTTACATCCCCTCGGGTCAGGAGCATTTTGCCAAATAAGGCCTGGGATCGTGACGTCATCACTCGGAGTCGCGGCCATGTTGGCCGCTCTCTCCCGTTGTTCACTTGGACCGTGAACGCACTGCGTCCAGACGTGCTGTCCTCGCTCGTGCGGACACATTCGCTATTTTTTTCAATCTACAATTCCAACCCTGCCCAGACGTTGTTGTGTTGTTGGGTGTGATAGCAAAACACACGATCGCCAGGGTAAAAAGATCCAAAACGGACTTTGCTTTTATCATTTTCCTGCTTGGAAGCACCATCAAGGAGAAGGAGTTTCTGTACTGACTAAATCTCGCCGTCTCGCTTGGATCGCGGCTGTAAGACGACCAAACTTAACCTTTCATTGCATTCTAATGTGGGACTTATATGCGCGGAGGTAAACATTCCTGTCTTCACAAAATTCCGCTGTCAGCTGGATGCAAGAGATGAGAGCACCAGAAAAATTGCTCACCTCCTCATTCACGTCGAAAGGGTAACTGGAACCTTCCACAACAAATTCACAGTTATCTGTGAAAGCAACAGTTCACCTGGTTTTTCCCTGCAGGGATGAGGATGTGACTTTCCTTGATAAGATAGTTACTGTACGTTGCGCGCTGACGAACATGAGCCCAAGCTGCTGAAATGAAGGCCTGTTAAGTGGAGCTATAAATGTCTGTGGTGTCCTTACCCACTAGTTTTAAAATAAACACACTGAAATGTATTTCAGTTGTTTGGGGTTTTTTTTGTTTTTTGGGGTTTTTTTTGGTGTTTGTTGAAATGAAGTGTCTCGTAACACATGCAGCCTGCAGTCATAAATATATTCTGTCAAATGAACAAAATGACCGTAGTGCAAACAAAACATTTAAACATAATGTTAAGAGGAGAAAATCAAGTTAATAATACAGAATAAATAGTAGTTTTTCAAAACTACATAAAAGGGTGTGTGTAAAACTGGCAAAATGTTTGACATGAAAAAAATGTGCATATTAAGACAATGTTATTTGTAAAAATACTCTCAAAATGAACACAAATAACAGTAGTGCCAACAGAGAAATAGAATAAAAGGAGGATATATAAATATAAAAGGAGAAAAATTCTAAATGTATCCTATAAACTCAGCTAACAACACAACCGAAGAAAACACAGTAAGTTGATAACCGTTCAAACCGTTAGTAACTGCGATTTTTTTCAAGATAACGGCTCCTGGCTTCCTTATTAAGCGTAAGCTGATATATATCTGACCTTTTTCGGCATTTCAGCATGTTTTCTTGCTTTCTGCAGCTCTACTCGTACGTCTTCTCCTGCTCCTGTCTGGGTTTGTTATGTGTTTGTTTACACTCGTGAGCGGCCAACATGTCCGCCACTCCCCACAATGCAAAGCGTGATCTCAGGCCCTAACCCTAACCCTAACCACACCTGTGGGTGCACAGTATATAATGACGCGCGTGCACACACTCACCCTCTTTTCTTCCTCCTGGTCGGTGAGCTTGTGCCGGTGTTTCTCCGTGCTCCCACCGCGACCCATCGCTGTTCTGGCTGCTGTTTCCCTCGCACCCATCAAGCGTTCTACGGGTCGTGTGTTACTGTTTGGTGAGTGGTTGCTATCCGCTGTCGGCTGCTTTGGCGGCACTTGGCCTTGTTGTGCTAATGTTACTCTGCTTGTAGCAGGTGTAGTGTTGTGTCTCAAGGGCGCGCTTTCGCCACCTCGTGGCTTGGAGAGGTATTGCGACTCTTATTAAGGTCTGCTCTCCGTGTTTCTTAGATTATCCTGGCTTCTATCGGTCCTGGCTACTGCTGTATTCAGTGTGTGTTTTCAGGGTTTCCCCCAGAAAACTTGCTAAGCCTGGTTGGACTGCTAGAGGAGCCCACCGCAGATCGGCCTTGGAGCACGTGGACACGGGTCGGGGGGGATAGTGTGACGTTTCGGAGCGCGTGGTCGGGGGTCGGGACCGGGGGGGGGGCGGGGTAGCGCGGGGATGCTGGTCGGGACCGTGCGTTCAACCATCGGAGTGGAAGTGGGGAGAGGGAGAGAGCGCACGCGTCGAGTCTCTGCACTGCTGGGTCACGGAGCGCAGCGTTTTTTTTTTTGGGTCCCTCTCCGTTTGTCCGGGCGCTGCAGTGCAGGCGGGCGGACTGAAAATATTTACAATAAATAAACAAGCGCCGCTTAGCCTGGCGGGGGGGGCAAGAAAAGCCTGGCGGCCCGCCAGGCCTATAACACGCTGGGGGAAACCCTGGTTTTCTTTGTGCTGTCCCTGACAGTCTGCTGCTGCATCATGGCTTCTGAGGAGGACCACATGGATTGTGCTCCTGAGGACTCCTTCCCACCTGCTCAGGACCCTCCTCCTCACAAGGCGGCGTGGAAGTCTGGGACTAAGCGGAAAGTGGACCAGGTCTATGACCCCAGGGTGGACTCTCTCCAGGCTCAGTTGGATGCTATGGATAAGACCATGGACGCCATGGCTGCTGCACAATAGCATTTGCTGGATGCCCAGGCCCCCTTGCAGGCCGGCCCTCATCCTGATGCGATCTCTCTGGCTGCTTCCGGCAGGATGGGTAAGCCCAACAGCTCGGGCTGTGGCTCCTCGGCCCTGATGGACAATTATGGCGACGAAGAGCAGGGTGCTTTACTGGACGACTTTCCTGGTGACGGGCATTCGTCAGTGACTGGGGATTTGTCTGTGAAAGCCCTGCTGACACGTGCTGCTGGTGCTGCAGGTCTCCCTGCTCCACCCTCTCCACCCAGGGCTTCGGTGTTGGATGGAGGCCCTGGTCGTCAGGGTCATGCCCTTTTGCCTGTTTATTCAGATTTTGTGTCCCGTCTCCAGGAGTCGTGGGCACGGCCACAGGATGCTTTGACCCCACGCTCTGCACTTGGTGTGCTCCATAGTGCCGCTGAGCATGGCTTGGATGGGGCCCTACATGTGAGTTTGTCGTTTGCACTCCTCGCTGGGGCGTCTCCTGGTGGCAGAGCTGTTCGCCAGCCTAATAAGAAGTGCAGGGCTACTGATGGCTTGGTGGCTAAGGCTTACCAATCCACTGCTGTGGCTGCGAGGCTGTCAAATACTAATGCTTTTTTGCTTGTGTATTTGGAGGGCCTCATCCGGGATCTGGATTCCAAGAGCCCGGCTGAACTGCTCCCTGAGCTGTCCACTGTCGTGGATACGGTTATTCAGGGAGTGGGTGCACAGGCCAGGGCCCTTGGTACCTCCGTGGCCCAGATGACCCTCGCTCGACAGCACATCTGGCTGAGTCAGACCAGTCTGTCAGATGCTGAGCATGCAGCTGTTATGGGGTCGAGTGTTTCACCTGGTCAAGTGTTTGGCCCTGCTGCTGAGGCTGCATTGGATGAAGCCCAGAAAGTGAGACAGCGGACCCAGTCTATGCGTCACCAGCAGCTATCCAGACCTGACTCACGGCTTGCCCCGGAGAGACATGTGGGCTTTCAGAGATCCTTCTCACAAGGTCAAGGCTCATCTCAGGATTCTCGGGGTGGCCGACCTGTTTTTCTCCTGCCTGACCAACAGCGGGTGCGTGGCCGCTCCAGGGACCGTGCTGGTCGGGGTACGTCTGTACCCGGTCGGCGTTCCTGACCCCATTCCCACACTGGCGTCAGGTTTTTCCAGCGCCCATCTTCACGCCTGGCGCCAGTGCACCTCATGCCAATGGGTGCTTCCTACTCTGGAGAGCGGCTACTGGCTAAAGTTCGGACTCCGTGCTCTGTGCTTGTCATTGCGTTTTGCGGACGACGGTGGGCAACGGCTCTCTCTCTGTCATTCTGGTCGACGACATCTCAACCTTGTTGTCCAAAGGGGCGATACGTCCTCTGGCTTTGCAAGAGGTGCAGGGTGGGTTTTACTCCCCCTACTTCCTTGTCCCGAAGCGCACCTGGGGCTTCCGGCCCATTCTGGATTTGAGGCGGTAGAACGCATATCTGAAGGTGCTTCTCTTCAAGATGCTCAAACTGTGAACCCTGTTTCAGGTCGCTCAGCAGGGAGATTGGTTCACGACCGTGGATTTTCGAGATGCTTATCTCCACGTCCCCATTCATCCCAATCATCGGCGGTGCCTGCGGTTCATGCTCCACGGTGTGGCCTACGAGCACAGTGTGCTGCCGTTTGGCCTGTCCCTGTCACCTCAGGCTTTTGCAAAGTGCATTGACGCTGCACTTTCGCCTCTCAGGATACAGGGCATACACATCCTCAGCTATCTGGACGATTGGTTGGTGTGCGCTCCTTCCCTAGAGCTCGCTCACACACACACACACTTCTGTCATTCTGGCCCATATGGCCTCCCTTGGTCTACATCTCAATGTGGACAAGAGCAACCTGGTGCCCGGCAGGTCCGTGGTGTATCTGGGGCTGGTTCTGGACTCTGTCTCAATGACGGCGTCTCTGACGCCCCAGCAGGTGTCTCCATCAGGGAATACGCAATGAGCTGTCTGGCCCGCCGCGCTGTTCCTGCTCGGCTGTGTCAGAGGCTGCTGGGCCTCATGGCAGCTGGTGCTCAGGCGGTGCCTTTGGGGCTGTTGCACACGCGGCCACTTCAGCATTGGTTTGTGAGCTGGGACCTGTCCATGTCGAGAGACCGATTCAGTCCCCATGGTTTTCAATGACTGGCCCACCAGGGACGTTGGGGACGGACGCACTGAGCAGTCTCTGGCCGCAGGTGCATCTTTATGCGTTCCCTCCCTTCCCTCTTCTCCCTGCTCTGCTCGGCAGAGTGAGGTTGTTGCAGGCCTGGGTCCTCTTGGTAGCCCCGAACTGGTCTCAGCGGATATGGATACCCCGGATGTTGGAGGGGGACCCATGGCAGATTCCAACCAGACCGGATCTTCTGTCTCAGAGGCAGGGCAGGATTTGGCATCCGAGACCCGAGGTGCTCAGCCTTCATGTGTGGCCCTTAAAAGGCAACACTGGAGCGATCTTGGACTGAGTGGGCCTGTAACTCACACCTTGGAGGCTTCGTGGGCTCCCTCCACCAGACGCCTTTATGCTTGCCGGTGGACGGTGTTTCGTGAGTGGTGCCGCGGTTCTGCCGTGGACCCTGTGACCTGTGACATGGCAGTGGTGCTGTCCTTTCTTCAGCACCTCTTGGACAAAGGTCGGTCTGAATCTACGCTGAGAGGTTATCTCGCTGCCATTTCCGCCGCTCATGTGCGTCGTGAGGGGTGGTCGCCCGGGGCTCACTGTGAATCCCTCCTGGCGCGACAAAACACAAGTGGTCTTCGAACTGATTTAATGAAGTTTGACAAACTCCATTACAACCGTGAAAACTCGTTGGCTGCATGCCTACAACAAAGGGATATCATCATCGGATCCTGCTTCGTGTCTCTTGATGGAAAACTTGATCCTTTCGAGCCAAATGGCGAGGTAATTCAACACGCCGTGTAGCCGTCAACAGAGAAACAGCAGTCCAAACCGGAAGTGAACGGCACCCACGTCACCCTTATAACCCGACACCGAGACATGCAGCACACAATAATCACTTTACAATTAAAACATATTTCTAATAATCCTCCAATGAATATGAAATTGCAAATATAAACAACAATAATAAATAACTATGGACACTAAAATGATGCATTTACACTCACCCTCTCATGACTAGGTTTCTGAAGGGAGTTAGGCGGCAGTGTCCCCCCAAGAGTCGCTTGCTTCCATCATGGGATGTGCAAGTGGTACTCCATGCTCTGTGTCTTCCCCCGTTTGAGCCTCTGTCTGTTTTGGACCTGCGGCTCCTCACAATGAAGACAGTTTTTCTGCTTGCCATCTCGTCAGCCAAACGAGTGGGTGAGCTTGCGGCGCTCTCTGTTGGAGCGGGTTGCCTTCGTTTTGGTAGTGAGGACAGGGTGGTTCATCTCCTGCCGAACCCTGCTTTTCTGCCGAAGGTGTTGCCTAGAGGCTTTGTGGCCAGGCCGTTGGTGATTGAGGCCTTCTTTCCCCCACCTCATTCTTTGGAGGAGGCGACGAGGCTTCACTGTTTGTGTCCTGTGAGGGCCCTGAGGGCTTATGTGAGCCGAACTAGCGCGTTTCGCTCGGTGGACAATCTTTTTTTGTGTTATGGTGTGGCTGCTCAGAGCAGGCCTGTTTCGAAACAGCGCCTGGCGCGTTGGATTGTCAACCTTATTGCGCTGGCGTATGAACATTCGGGACATGCCCCCCCACGTGGGGTTGTCGCTCATTCCACGCGGGGCACGGCGGCCTCCTGGGCACTATTCAGAGGTGCCCCATAGGAGGACGTGTGCAGTGCTGCTGGATGGGCATCTTCCTCAACGTTTGCCAGATTCTACAGGTTGGCTGTGCCTGCTTCCACCATCCCCTCCTCGGTGTTGGGGACTGCGATGGATGGATGACACTTTGTGTTATGTTGCTTATCATTGATTGGTGCCCACTTTATGTTACCATCAAGCAATAAAGACTGATTGACCGTTGTCAACTGTGCTTTTGTGATCTGTTTTTGTCACTGGTGTCCCTGTGGGGTTTATGCACACCTTTCTCGTGACTTCTTTGGCATACTGTTGTCACATGGTTACAGGTTCACTGAAATGAAATAGAACGATGGTTTCTGTATGTAAACTCAGTTCTATGAATGAAAGTGAAGCTGTATCCTTCGTAGTCACTCATTCAGCGTTGCCTGGTTACGCCCAGTCATTCGAAAGAGGGTGAGTGTGTGCACGAGCGTCATTTATATACTGCGTAGCGCACACCCACAGGTGTTGTTAATTTGGCATAATGCTCCTGACCCGAGGGGATCTAAGTCACATGGTTACAGGTTCACTTTCATTCATAGAACCGAGTTTACATACGTAAACCATCGTTTCAGGTTAACAGTAGCTTGCAGCCACCACAGGCTAACATGCTAAGCTATCGAACAGCTACAGTGCATGGCAAAGGACTTCATTCATAAAAATAAAAACAAAGAAGGTACCCAGCTCTTACCTCGTTCTGAACTTTGCAAATTGGTCATTTTCATGAAATACAGCAGTTACAGGCTCAACTTGTAGCTTTAGCTATAGCTCCCATAGTAATTTAATTGTTCTGACAATATGGTTCACTGGTGGCCTGAATGATTTATAGTTTTCTCAAAGTTTAAAATGTAAAATGACTTATGACACATCCATTGTCCTCAGATGCATCAACTGGCCGGAAGTCCTGTTCCGCCTCTCGATGTGGACCTACCAGCTGAACCTCCGGCCTCCTGTCTGCCTCTGTCTGATCAGGACTCTGCTGAAAGCCCCGTCCTGTACCAGCCCCTCCAGGGTCATAAAGCCCCGTCCTGGATCAGCCCCTCCAGGGTCATAAAGCCCCGTCCTGGATCAGCCCCTCCAGGGTCATAAAGCCCCGTCCTGGATCAGCCCCTCCAGGGTCATAAAGCCCCGTCCTGGATCAGCCCCTCCAGGGTCATAAAGCCCCGTCCTGGATCAGCCCCTCCAGGGTTCAGGACCATCAGTGCTGCTCATCACTCTCCTACGCTCCAGCCAGCTCAGCCTCCTGTACCCTGGTGTCCTGCTGGAGTCTTTCATGTTTTGGCTGATCAGCTGTCAATAACTGTCATGAAGTCCTTTCAGCTCGATGTCTGAGACCAGGTCCTGATGACCCTCATGAAGCTCCGGCTGAACCTGCTGCAGGAAGACCTGCTGAGAGGTTCAGAGTGTCCCGGTCTGGAGTCAGCAGGACCGTCTCTACATGGTTGGACATCATGGAGGACATCAGGTCTTATGTCCCGTGGCTGCCCAGAGAGACTGTTCTCGCTACGATGCCTCAGTGTTTTAAAGAGCGTCACCCGACCACAGCCTGTGACTGACTGTTCTGAGACCCCCTACAGAAAGGAGTAAAACATTTTCTGACAGTATTTTGTGATGTTTCGTCTCACTGTCTCACTCGTCTCGTTACCACAGTACCAGGTCAGGATAGCAGAGGAAAATGTCAGTCAAAAAAATCAACAGGACACATATCTGAACCATTTTTCATTAAACTTCAGAAGAAAGGAACAACATCGACAAAAAGATCACTGAAGCATTCACAGTTCATTAGCAAATTCAGCACAAACTGACACGTCCAAGTGCTTCATGTCTGTAATCCGGGCTGACAACAATAAAAGTACAGAAGTAAAACTAAAGTTAAGTGATTCAGTTACTTATAAAGCAAAAGTATCTACTTTTAAAAGTATTTTATGAGTAAGAGGTAAAAGTTATTTCACAAATTCTCAAACGACAGGACTAAATCCAGGACTAAATGAAGACTAGACAGGTCTAAATTGGGACTTAACTAAATCCATGTAAGCAGGCTGGGATGGGTCACTCAACCATCACATGACAATTCTGGCTAGAGGTGGTCATTACAAAGTAACTTTACTTTTACTGTACTTTTTTGAGCCAGATTTTACTTCAGTAGATTTTATCGTCCCAACCCCGCGATGCAGGAGCATCCTGGTCTCCAGGCTCTCTGTCGCTGTCAGCTGTCACCAACATCCTGCTGAATGTGAAGCGGTCCTGGCCTGACCGGGGCTACACTGGCTGTGAAAACCTACAGCCCTGCTGATGATTAAAAAAAAACAAAAAACAGCCGACTTTCCCACTGTGAAGATATTTGTACGCTCTGTGCTCTTGTAGTTCCTCCAGGCTGAACCGTCCACACCCACAAAGTCATTAAAACATCACCAGACAGGACAGGAGAACACTTCCACATGTCCTGCTCCGCTCTGCTGAAGCCCCGGAGGAGGCCGACTTGTTCCATTACAGCTTTTAAGAGAGATTTTAGTTTCTCCCCGCTCCATTTTCTCGCTAAGCGGACGTGCGAACACAAAGCGGAAGTCCCGCCCCCAGAGAAGTGGGCGGGCCTGAATAAGGTCAATAAAGCTCGCTGCGCACAAAACGAGCCCCAGAGTTTGCACAGCGGCTCCTCTGCGCCAAAGCTGGGAGCGACTTATAAACATCTTGCACAGGGAACAAATGCGTTGGACTTTGCGGTCCTCACCGCCAACAAAATAGCTGCTGTACACGACCGCACGATTCAGAAAAACTACGTGGAGGCTCCCTGCTGTGAGATGCTGCTCGGCTGCAGAAATACGTCTTACTGACTGATTTCTGTGAAACTGCAGCTGCAGACACGTGATCAGGTGATCAGGTGATCAGATGATCAGGTGATCAGGTGATCAGGTGATCAGGTGATCAGATGATCAGGTGATCAGGTGATCAGGTGGATTTTTCATGGACTGCAGGCTGATTTCAGACTCTCAGGAAGAACATGCAAACTCCACACAGCTTCTCCTTCCCTGTGAGACAGCAGTGCAAACCACTGCTCCACCGCGGCACATTTCAATCCAGCTTCTCTCCCTCTGACCTTTACTGTCACACACACACACACACACACACTCAATATTTCAGCAGCTCATTACCCCTGCAGAGGCTCGGCTCTGGAACAAAGGTTGTGTTCAGTCATGCAGTCTCCTCCACATATCACATTTTAATGCTGTACACACACACACACACACACACACACACACACACACACACACACACACGCACACACTGCAGGGGGGCTGAAGAGAGGTCAGGGCAGAGCGGAGCTGCTGGGGGTTTGAGCTCACAGGGTTCTCACAGCTAAATGATTGATCAGTCCTGCTGCGTCCAGACCTGGACCTGGACCTGGACCGGGACCTGGACCGGGACCTGGACCTGGACCTGGACCTGGACCTGGACCTGGACCGTTACCTGGACCTGGACCTGGACCTGGACCGGGACCTGGACCTGGACCTGGACCTGGACCTGGACCTGGACCGTTACCTGGACCTGGACCTGGACCTGGACCTGGACCTGGACTTGGACCTGGACCTGGACTGGGACCTGGACCGGGACCTGGACCGGGACCTGGACCCGGACCCGGACCCGGACCCAGACCCAGACCCGGATCCGGACCCAGACCCACTCGGCCGTGGCTCCAGGACTGCAGGAAGGGTTTAGTTGGAGGAGTTTTTTCAGACAGTGAGATCCGCCTGGCTTTAGTTTTCTGTTGTTGTCCTCGCTGTGATCTGCTCTGACGCCTTCTTTATTTGCCCCTTCCATCACTATCTGCCCCCCTGTTGTACGAGCCTCTATCTGCCCCCCTGTTGTACGAGCCTCTTGCCCCTGTAAAGTTCTCCGCTGTGAGATGAATAAAGAGATGAATAAAGTCTGTTCTGTTGTAATCTCACCATGTCGCGTCCAACCAGCTACTTTTCCAGTTCCAGCCCAGACTGCTGGACCTGCTGGACCTGCTGGACCAGAACCAGACTGCTGGACCTGCTGGACCAGAACCAGACTGCTGGACCTGCTGGACCTGCTGGACCAGAACCAGACTGCTGGACCTGCTGGACCAGAACCAGACTGCTGGACCTGCTGGACCTGCTGGACCAGAACCAGGCTGCTGGCCCTGCTGGACCAGAACCAGGCTGCTGGACCTGCTGGACCTGCTGGACCAGAACCAGAGTGCTGGACCTGCTGGACCTGCTGGACCAGAACCAGAGTGCTGGACCTGCTGGACCTGCTGGACCAGAACCAGACTGCTGGACCTGCTGGACCTGCTGGACCAGAACCAGACTGCTGGACCTGCTGGACCTGCTGGACCAGAACCAGGCTGCTGGCCCTGCTGGACCAGAACCAGGCTGCTGGACCTGCTGGACCTGCTGGACCAGAACCAGAGTGCTGGACCTGCTGGACCTGCTGGACCAGAACCAGAGTGCTGGACCTGCTGGACCTGCTGGACCAGAACCAGACTGCTGGACCTGCTGGACCTGCTGGACCAGAACCAGACTGCTGGACCTGCTGGACCTGCTGGACCAGAACCAGGCTGCTGGCCCTGCTGGACCAGAACCAGGCTGCTGGACCTGCTGGACCTGCTGGACCAGAACCAGAGTGCTGGACCTGCTGGACCTGCTGGACCAGAACCAGACTGCTGGACCTGCTGGACCTGCTGGACCAGAACCAGGCTGCTGAAGAGAACCAGCTGGAGCCGTCAGGAGGAACAGATCCTCTCTGCTCCTCCAGCCTGTCGTCACCACAGACACCATGAACTGGACGCTGCTACGCGGCGGCCATCTTGTGGAGGGGCCACTCGCTGCCACGCATCACGCATGAGACCTGAGTTTTCCAGACATCATACGGAGTATCTGCAGTCACGTGACCCGGGAGCTGGCAACCGGAGGACGGCCGCCATGTTGGAGTGAAAACAACAGTGGCACAGAGAGCAGAGCACAGTCGTGTTCGTTAACGTAGAAAACGTGGACGGATGAGGAGAGCAGGGACGTTGTTGTGTTGTCAGAACAAGTGGACAATCTGGACGGAACACAAAGGCCGGTACCGGGAGACACTCTGGGTTTCAGGCTGCAGCAGGACCCGGACCTGAGGTCAGCCGCCGGTTCCAGCCATGAGACTCCAGAACCCCCGATCTGGAGAACCCGGCGTTCACTGTTCTCTGATCGACGGTTGTTCTTCGTACACAGAAGCAGCGATGAAGGCGAACGGTCCCGGTCCTGGTCCCGGTCCCGGGTCCAGCAGCCGCCTGCTCCACTTCAACCAGTGTAAAAAGAGACTGAAAGGCTGTGAGCAGGATTTCTTTCAATGAAGCCTGAATCTCACTGACTGAACACTGCAGCTGCACTCTGACCACCGACTGCCCCCCCCCCCAGACACAGAACGCTCCCGAACCAGACCCGTCTGCTGGGTCTCTATGACACCAGAACATCTGCTCTTTAAGAGACAGCAGCAGAACCTTCTCTGAGCCGACCGCAGAGCCAAGCAGAACCCAGCTTCAGGCTCCACAGCAGCAGCTCACATCATGCTTCTCTCTCTTCTTCACCAAACCTCCCAGCTGTTCATCCAAGCACCAGGCTTCAGGTTCTCACCGTTCTGTGGTCATGTTCCATGTCAGCTCCTCTGACAGAACTAACTTCATCCTCTGCAGCAGTGAAACGTTTGTTTTCACTCCAACATGGCGGCGACTGCCCAGCGTGCATTGCGAGGCCGGCTGTGTGACGTCAGCTGCAGACCCTCGTTAGGTGTGGAGAGACGTGCCTGCGTGCCGCCATCTTGGAGAGGGGCTCAGACCGCAGAGCCTGCTGGGTGGAGGTCAGGGCTTCTCCTTCACTGGATTTTCCAGCGACTTGTTCAAAACGTCAGAGAGGCTCTGACACAGGACGCCGCGTGTTTAAAAACAAAGCCCAACACAATATAAGTGGAGACGACGCTGGAGCTCTGTCCCTCTGGACGTTCTGATAGAATCACTGCTCACTGCTGAAGAGTTTTACAGAGTGAGATGAGAGCTGCTGGTGAAACAGAAATAAAGTCCTCCACTGGGCTCCAGGCTCTCCACAGGACACAGCTGACTCACATCAACATGCTGCTGCTGGAGGAAGACCCGACCGCAGACCCTCTTTAGGCTGAAACACAGTGAATAAGGAACTGATGAGTCCTGCTGGTTCATTCTGAAACATTTTGAACTTTAAGATAGTTTATTTTCTCTGTTTTAGTTTTTTTTTTTTTTTTTGGAGGGGGGATTAAAATTGTTAAATTGCAGCTTTTATTTTTCCCAGAGGAGGCTGACTTCAGAGGATGCTGAACCTGAGCTAAAGAAGATGCTGGAAGAAGACAGGAGGAAGACCCTGAAGTGAGTCTGCTGTGTTCTGCACCTCACATCTCTAGAAAAGCTGTGGAACGTTCTCACTCTGGAAGCTCCTGGCTGTGGGGCTGCAGCTCCGGTTCAGCTCCGACCCTCAGCCCGTCTGCCTGAACCTCAGGAGTCTCACAGCTGTTCAGACTGAAACCTTCTACACTAAGGGGACTCGAGCACATCCAGGTCCAGGATCCGGGCCATCCTGGACCAGTGCAGCAGTCAAGATCTGGAGGAAAAGCTTCAATGTTCTGGAAATGTCTGCAGACGCTCAGCTTTCAGCAAGTTTACCGAGCAGCAAGGAAGAGAGAAGCTGTCCAAGCAGACGACAACCGAGTCCCTGCAAACCGAAACGTGTGAATGTGACGAGCAGTGTGAGCTTTAACGTGTGAATGTGACGAGCAGATTGAGCTTTAACGTGTGAATGTGACGAGCAGTGTGAGCTTTAACGTGTGAATGTGACGAGCAGATTGAGCTTTAACGTGTGAATGTGACGAGCAGTGTGAGCTTTAACGTGTGAATGTGACGAGCTGTGTGAGCTTTAACGTGTGAATGTGACGAGCAGATTGAGCTTTAACGTGTGAATGTGACGAGCAGTGTGAGCTTTAACGTGTGAATGTGACGAGCTGTGTGAGCTTTAACGTGTGAATGTGATGAGCAGATTGAGCTTTAACGTGTGAATGTGACGAGCAGTGTGAGCTTTAACGTGTGAATGTGACGAGCAGATTGAGCTTTAACGTGTGAATGTGACGAGCTGTGTGAGCTTTAACGTGTGAATGTGACGAGCAGATTGAGCTTTAACGTGTGAATGTGACGAGCAGATTGAGCTTTAACGTGTGAATGTGACGAGCTGTGTGAGCTTTAACGTGTGAATGTGATGAGCAGTGTGAGCTTTAACGTGTGAATGTGACGAGCTGTGTGAGCTTTAACGTGTGAATGTGACGAGCAGATTGAGCTTTAACGTGTGAATGTGACGAGCAGTGTGAGCTTTAACGTGTGAATGTGACGAGCAGTGTGAGCTTTAACGTGTGAATGTGACGAGCAGTGTGAGCTTTAACGTGTGAATGTGACGAGCAGTGTGAGCTTTAACGTGTGAATGTGACGAGCAGATTGAGCTTTAACGTGTGAATGTGACGAGCAGATTGAGCTTTAACGTGTGAATGTGACGAGCAGTGTGAGCTTTAACGTGTGAATGTGACGAGCAGATTGAGCTTCACTCATTCCATTTCTAGATGACAGGATTCTCTCGTCTCTTCCTCCCACTGAGAAACATCAACATTCACCCAGAACTGAAACATTCACACATGTTGTCTTCACTCCATCTGAATGTGGAGGTGGAAAAATAAATGCTCATCTGGCCTTACCTCCTTCTTGTCCTCCTCTGCCTCCTCCTTCTTCTCCTCCTTCTGGTCCTCCTTCTCCTTCTTCTCCTCCTTCTTGTCCTCCTCGTTCTTCTGTTGCACACAGCGGTTCCTCAGATGTCTGCCTGCTGATGGATGGAGGGATGAATGAAGAACAGAACTATCAGGTTTCTTTTTAATTCCGCAGTTAAGTTGTCAGAAAGCGGCTGTTCGTCCTCCTGTGTGTGAAAGAAGGAGTGAACGACTCCCTCCTCCTGCTCCTCCTCTCTTTTTATACCTCCGTCTCTCCTGCTCAGAACTACAGTGACAGACAAGCTGCTCCCTCTCTGCTACTGATCCCCGGGGGGGGGGGGGGGGGGGGGGGGGGGGGGGGGGGGGGGGGGGGGACGCTGCCTGGAGGCTGCAGTCACATCGGTGAAATTATTCTTTAAATTACCGCAAGAGGATCCTCTGAGGAGGAGGAGCAGGAGGAGGAGGAGGAGGAGGAGGAGGAGGAAGACGAGCAGGAGGAAGAGGAGGAGGAAGAGGAGGAGCAGGAGGAATGACCTCTGCTGGGTTTCAAGAGGGGCTGGCTCAGGAGGCGTGAGGAGGACAGATGATTGTTAAATGTTCTACACTTACATCGCGCTGCTCCTCTGCATTAGCAGACCCCAAAGCTTTACACTGCAGTCACACATTCACCCATTCACACTCACATTCACACACCAGAGGAGGCGGTCGCCATGCAAGCCGCTCAGTTCGTCCACTGGGGGCAGTTTGGGGTTCAGTGTCTTGCCCAAGGACACTTCGACATGCAGACAGGGGAGACAGGAATCGAACTAACAATGTCCCGATTGCAAGACGACTGCCCTCCCCACTGATCCACAGCCGCCCCGTCACCGTCCCAAGAGGCTGATGCCTGGAAACGTCCGGTGGTTTCTAAGGATAGACCAATTATCTGCCAGGCTGATATTATCGGCCGATATTTGGTATTTTTCTAATAATCGGAATCAGCCATTTTTTCCAGCAATAGCCGATAAAATAAATTTACCGTATTTTCCGCACTAAAAGCCTCTTATTTTCTCAAAACCCGCCTTATGTTTCGGTGCGCCCTTTTTGCGGAAAATACGGTGATAAAGACCACCCGGTTGTCAGTCCGCTGTCTTGACTACGGTTCCCATAATTCTTTGCGAGGTGATCACATGAGAAAACAACTTCTGTTTGTGTGTAGCTAAGCTAGCCAGTTGAAACAGAGCGGCAGACATGAAGCTCCAGGCACATCGTCCACCTCGACCTGTCAGTCGCCACAATCACACAGTTTGTCTTCCGGTCTCCCAACCGGAGAGCACAGCGCGCGGTGAGCGGCCGGACGCCGGCTGGAGAGCGGCGGACGCCGGCTGGAGAGCGGCGGACAGCCCACTCGCCGGGACGCCGGGAGCGGTCGGCCGCCGACAGGTGTCGTGCCGAAAACAGACTGACTGCTGAAAACAGACTGTCCCTGACGGGGACGCGCATCGATTAGTGATAACTTTGATTATAAAATATTTTTTAGCGTTACAGTAGCCTACAACTTTAGTTCCACCAGGATTCTCCATTGTTTATTTTATTCTTTTTTTTTTTCTCTTTTTTAATTCCTACAGTACACGGACATACAGGGGAAAAGATACGAGGAAATGACGGACAGAGTTGTTATCAGCAGCGACAGATAGTTGAATATTGGAGTTTTGGGGAAGTTATGGATGAGATATGACTATATTATTGTGAGTGTGTGTGATAAATATAATTACATGTGTCAGATAAATAATAATAATAACAATATTAATAATAATTATAAAGTAATCACAAAATTACAAACTGAACAAAAGCAAAAGGCCTAAGTACAATGAATGTAGTGTTTTCCACTGAGCCCATCACATCTCTCTCTGCCTAAAGTCACTGCTCTGGGCTGTGGAACAATGTCCCACCCACAGCCACATTTTGACACGAAAATGTTCATTTTAACTGCAAATGAATATCGGTTCGACATATCGGTTATCGTTTTCCATAAGTACCAATAATCGGCATCGGCATCGGCCCTAAAAAAGCCATATCGGTCCATCCTTAGTGGTTTCCACACAGCAGGAGAACAGAGCAGCGACTCCTCTGACAGGAGATCAACACTGGAGTCTGTAGGACCAGAGGCCGGTCCCAAGCCCCGCCCTCTGCCCCGCCCACCTGACCCTGACTACACCCGGACTGTAGCTACAGCCCCACCTGGCCCTGACTACACCCGGACTGCAGCTACAGCCTCAGGAACCACCCCGGCTCTCAGCCGGTTGGACTCCAGACTTCAGTCAGTCAGCTACTGCTGCCCTCTGCTGGACAGACTGATGGCAGCAGGTGAGCTGAGGCGTGACTGACTCACACACGCTGGATTTTTCTGTTGCATGAGTGCGAATATGGATAAATATCAACAAAAACACATCAGGAGGTTGTACTTTTATTCAGAAACACTAGTTTTTCCTTAGTTCCATAGTTTTTCAGGTTTTTTCTCCTTTTTGACAAGATTATTTTCTCCTGCCCTGGAAAACAGCTTTTCTCACGGCACCGGTCACCGGAGCCGCCGGACTGCCAGCCGGTGCAGGCGGGGGTCCGGGGCTTCGTGCCCCCTCCAGAACCCCCCCTGGAACCTCAGCTCTGGTACTGGTACCTCAGCCAGCCAGAGCGAGCCGTGCTGAGTCAGGCCAAAGGGACCAGAGCAGCAGAGCCGTTAGGCCTCCATATCCTGGAACCACAGTTCCGGATCGTGTCGTCAGAAGTCGGGCAGCTTGATCAGATGACATGAGGAAGCCCTGCTCCCCCAGCGCTCCACCCCACAGGTCTAGACCTCCGGGGTCACCATGAGGTCGACACCAGAACCCTTCTGATGCTGTGTTGTTGCTGAGGCGCCGCATGAAAACCAGTGACTTCATGAAAACCAGAGACTTCATGAAAATGTGTATCTATGGTCTACATTCTACATCTACAATCTACATTTAAATAGCTCTAGCGCCAAGAGCGCTAACAGAGCGCTAACAGAACACTAACAGAGCCCAGAGCGCTAACAGAGCACTAACAGAGCCCAGAGCGCTAACAGAGCGCTAACAGGTCACAGAGCGCTAACAGAGCGCTAACAGAGCGCTAACAGGGCACAGAGCGCTAACAGAGCGCTAACAGAGCCCGGAGCGCTAACAGAGTGCTAACAGAGCGCTAACAGAACACTAACAGAGCCCAGAGCGCTAACAGAGCACTAACAGAGCCCGGAGCGCTAACAGAGTGCTAACAGGGCACAGAGTGCTAACAGAGCGCTAACAGAGCGCTAACAGGGCACAGAGCGCTAACAGAGCGCTAACAGAGCCCGGAGCGCTAACAGAGTGCTAACAGGGCACAGAGCGCTAACAGAGCCCGGAGCTCTTCACACTCCATGAACAGAGGCGTCTACAGTGCAAGCTGTTTCATCGATCCACTGGGAGCAGGTCAAGTGGACACGTCACCTGGACATGTGTCCAGTCCATCTCGGGGTGGGGGCGGTGTCCACCTGGACAGGCGTCCAGTCCGTCTCGGGGTGGGGGCGGGGTCCACCTGGACAGGCGTCCAGTCCGTCTCGGGGTGGGGGCGGGGTCCACCTGGACAGGCGTCCAGTCCGTCTCGGGGTGGGGGCGGGGTCCACCTGGGGTCCACCTGGACAGGCGTCCAGTCCGTCTCGGGGTGGGGGCGGGGTCCACCTGGACAGGCGTCCAGTCCGTCTCGGGGTGGGGGCGGGGTCCACCTGGACAGGCGTCCAGTCCGTCTCGGGGTGGGGGCGGGGTCCACCTGGACAGGCGTCCAGTCCGTCTCGGGGTGGGGGCGGGGTCCACCTGGGGTCCACCTGGACAGGCGTCCAGTCCGTCTCGGGGTGGGGGCGGGGTCCACCTGGACAGGCGTCCAGTCCGTCTCGGGGTGGGGGCGGGGTCCACCTGGACAGGCGTCCAGTCCGTCTCGGGGTGGGGGCGGGGTCCACCTGGACAGGCGTCCAGTCCGTCTCGGGGTGGGGGCGGGGTCCACCTGGACAGGCGTCCAGTCCGTCTCGGGGTGGGGGCGGGGTCCACCTGGACAGGCGTCCAGTCCGTCTCGGGGTGGGGGCGGGGTCCACCTGGACAGGTGTCCAGTCTGTCTGGGACTGTCTGACAACTATTCACTCACACTCATGCCTAGCGGCAGTTTAGGGTCACCAGTTCAGCTGACGTGTGTTTCTGGACCGTGGAAGGAAGCCGGAGACCCCGGAGGGCACACACACACACACACACGCACACACACACACACACACACACACACACACACACACACGCACACACACACACGCACGCACACACACACACACACACACACACACACACACACACACACACACACACACACACGGGGAGAACATGCAGACTCCACACAGAAAGGCCCTGGTCCTGGCCAGTAGTTGAACCCAGGACCTTCTAGTGCTGACTGCAGCGCCACCGTGTGGCCTTGTTCTAGTTTTGGTCATTTTATTCCATTTGTTTTATTCTGTGTGTTTTATTTTGTTTGTTTGAGTCGCTTCCTGCCTGTGACGTCACCGAAGGGGCGGGGCCGTTGTTGTCTCCAAGACTACAGTCATCCTCATCTTCATCTTCTCCAGCAGCCCCGCGGTGTGTGTCCTCCCCAGGCGGTGTGTGTCCTCCCCCCGCGGTGTGTGTCCTCCCCCGGCGGTGTGTGTCCTCCTCGCCATGGGAAACTGCCTGACGGTGGGGCCGAACGAGGCGCTGGTGGTCTCCGGTAGGTGTTTCCCCGCAAGGGCTAACGGTGATGGAGAGGTGTTTCGGATTGACTGGTTCCCTTGTTAACTGGTGACCCATTTCCTCTAGCGTCCGTCGTTACGGTGAGACTCAGGTAAGGACGACATTTCAGATTTTTATTATGAACGCAGTTAAACGGCGCTTGTCAGGACAGCTGTGGCATCTTGTTGGATTTTTAACGTTGTTTTTATTTACAAATACACCGCGGGACGCTGGAGGACGTCGGTCACCAGTTACCAGGGACACCAGTCAGTGTGAAACACCGGTGCAGACAGCCGCGTCTCTATTAAACCGTTGCAATATCAACGCTCTAAATCCACATTTATGTCAGCGCCGGTGGGTGATCTGTGGTACCAGCTCCTGGTGGTAGCATCGGTAGCATCGGTAGCATCGTTAGCAGCAGAAAACAACAGAAGATGAAGGATTTTAAGATCATTTCAGGATCGTCGTGATTCGGTGTTTATAGCAGCTCCTCTGGGTGAACGTGAGGAATCCGGTCCAACCCCCAGAGATCCGAACATCCAGACATTCATCCTGGTCGGTTCTCAGGGTCTCAGGAGAACCCTGCTCTTCTTTTTGAGTCATTACGATCCTATGTTCTGCGAGGCGTCTGGGCCCTTCGCTCCATCAGCAGAGCGCGGCTTCCCCAAAACAGGCGTCCAGTCAGTGGACGGACTCTCAGCTGTCCACAGACGGTCTGGAGACGGTCTGGGGACGGTCCAGAGACGGTCCGGAGACGATCCACAGACGGTCTGGAGACGGTCTGGGGACGGTCCAGAGACAGTCTGGAGACGGTCTGGGGACGGTCCGGACACGGTCCGGAGACAGTCTGGGGACGGTCCGGAGACGGTCCAGAGACGGTCCAGAGACGGTCCGGACATGGTCTGGAGACGGTCCAGAGACGGTCCGGAGACGGTCTGGGGACGGTCCGGACACGGTCTGGAGACGGTCCACAGACGGTCTGGAGACGGTCTGGAGACGGTCCGGAGACGGTCCGGAGACGGTCCGGAGACAGTCTGGAGACGGTCCACAGACGGTCTGGAGACGGTCCACAGACGGTCTGGAGACGGGCTGGAGACGGTCCACAGACGGTCTGGAGACGGTCTGGAGACGGTCCACAGACGGTCCACAGACGGTCTGGAGACGGTCCGGAGACAGTCCGGAGACGGTCCGGAGACGGTCCGCAGATGGTCTGGAGACGGTCCGGAGACGGTCCGGACACGGTCTGGAGACGGTCTGGAGACGGTCCACAGACGGTCTGGAGACGGTCCACAGACGGTCCACAGACGGTCTGGAGACGGTCCGGAGACGGTCCGGACACGGTCTGGAGACGGTCCACAGACGGTCTGGAGACGGTCCGGACACGGTCTGGAGACGGTCCACAGACGGTCTGGAGACGGTCTGGAGACGGTCCACAGACGGTCTGGAGACGGTCCACAGACGGTCTGGAGACGGTCTGGAGACGGTCCACAGACGGTCCACAGACGGTCTGGAGACGGGCTGGAGACGGTCCACAGACGGTCTGGAGACGGTCTGGAGACGGTCCGGAGACGGTCTGGAGACGGTCTGGAGACGGTCCGGAGACGGTCCGGAGACGGTCTGGAGACGGTCCACAGACGGTCTGGAGACAGTCTGGAGACAGTCTGGAGACGGTCTGGAGACGGTCCACAGACGGTCTGGAGACAGTCTGGAGACGGTCTGGAGACGGTCCACAGACGGTCTGGAGACAGTCTGGAGACAGTCTGGAGACGGTCTGGAGACAGTCTGGAGACAGTCTGGAGACGGTCTGGAGACGGTCCGGAGACGGTCCACAGACGGTCTGGAGACAGTCTGGAGACAGTCTGGAGACGGTCTGGAGACGGTCCACAGACGGTCTGGAGACAGTCTGGAGACAGTCTGGAGACGGTCTGGAGACAGTCTGGAGACGGTCCGGAGACGGTCTGGAGACGGTCTGGAGACAGTCTGGAGACGGTCTGGAGACGGTCCACAGACGGTCTGGAGACAGTCTGGAGACAGTCTGGAGACGGTCTGGAGACCGTCTGGAGACGGTCTGGAGACGGTCTGGAGACGGTCCGGAGACGGTCTGGAGACAGTCTGGAGACGGTCTGGAGACGGTCCACAGACGGTCTGGAGACAGTCTGGAGACAGTCTGGAGACGGTCTGGAGACGGTCTGGAGACGGTCTGGAGACGGTCTGGAGACAGTCTGGAGACAGTCTGGAGACGGTCCACAGACGGTCCACAGACGGTCTGGAGACAGTCTGGAGACGGTCTGGAGACGGTCCGGAGACGGTCCACAGACGGTCTGGAGACAGTCTGGAGACAGTCTGGAGACGGTCTGGAGACGGTCTGGAGACGGTCCGGAGACGGTCCGGAGACGGTCTGGAGACAGTCTGGAGACGGTCCACAGACGGTCTGGAGACAGTCTGGAGACGGTCCACAGACGGTCTGGAGACGGTCCACAGACGGTCTGGAGACGGTCCACAGACGGTCTGGAGACAGTCTGGAGACAGTCTGGAGACGGTCTGGAGACGGTCCACAGACGGTCTGGAGACAGTCTGGAGACGGTCTGGAGACGGTCCGGAGACGGTCCACAGACGGTCTGGAGACAGTCTGGAGACAGTCTGGAGACAGTCTGGAGACGGTCCGGAGACGGTCCACAGACGGTCTGGAGACGGTCCACAGACGGTCTGGAGACAGTCTGGAGATGGTCTGGAGACGGTCCACAGACGGTCCACAGACGGTCTGGAGACGGTCCGGAGACGGTCCACAGACGGTCTGGAGACGGTCTGGAGACAGTCTGGAGACGGTCTGGAGACGGTCCGGAGATGGTCCGGAGATGGTCCGGAGACGGTCCGGAGACAGTCTGGAGACGGTCTGGAGACGGTCCGGAGATGGTCCGGAGACGGTCCGGAGACAGTCTGGAGACGGTCTGGAGACGGTCCGGAGATGGTCCGGAGACGGTCCGGAGACAGTCTGGAGACGGTCCGGAGACGGTCCGGAGACGCGGTGGGGCTCTGGGGCTCTGGACGGTCTCCTGACGGTGGCTGTGCGGTGCAGTCAGCTGATTGGCCGTTAGCTCCTGGGTCAGAACGTCAGATGTCTGTTTTCAAACCGTCGCCACTGCGGATGAGCGGCAGGTTGCCATGGTGACCGTTCTGACTGTCCTGAATGTCCTGTCCCCTCCCCATCCTGTCCCCGTCCTGTCCCCATCCTGTCCTCGTCCTGTCCCCGTCCCGACCCTGTCCCCATCCTGTCCCCGTCCTGTCCTCATCCCGTCCCCGTCCTGTCCCCGTCCTGTCCTCATCCCGTCCCCGTCCTGTCCCCGTCCCATCCCTGTCCTGTCCCCGTCCTGTCCCCGTCCCATCCCTGTCCTGTCCCCGTCCTGTCCCCGTCCTGTCCCCGTCCCATCCCTGTCCTGTCCCCGTCCTGTCCCCGTCCTGTCCCCGTCCCATCCCTGTCCTGTCCCCGTCCTGTCCCCGTCCTGTCCCCGTCCCTCAGGTGGGTGTCTGGGCTCGGATGTGAAGACCTACATCGTGGGCGGCTGGGCCTGGGCCTGGTGGCTGCTGTCCGACGCACAGAGGTGAGCCGCCCTGTTCTACCGGGTCCAGCAGAACCACGTCTGGACCCTCCAGAACCTCAGCACAGTCCAGAACCTCAGCACCAGGACCTATACAGTCCAGAACCTCAGCACAGTCCAGAACCTCAGCACCAGGACCTATACAGTCCAGAACCTCAGCACAGTCCAGAACCTCAGCACCAGGACCTATACAGTCCAGAACCTCAGCACAGTCCAGAACCTCAGCACCAGGACCTATACAGTCCAGAACCTCAGCACAGTCCAGAACCTCAGCACCAGGACCTATACAGTCCAGAACCTCAGCACAGTCCAGAACCTCAGCACAGTCCAGAACCTCAGCACAGTCCAGAACCTCAGCACAGTCCAGAACCTCAACACCAGGACCTATACAGTCCAGAACCTCAGCACAGTCCAGAACCTCAGCACAGTCCAGAACCTCAACACAGTCCAGAACCTCAACACCAGGACCTATACAGTCCAGAACCTCAGCACAGTCCAGAACCTCAGCACAGTCCAGAACCTCAACACAGTCCAGAACCTCAACACCAGGACCTATACAGTCCAGAACCTCAACACAGTCCAGAACCTCAGCACCAGGACCAGTACAGTCCAACAGCTTCACTCACACAGGAGCCAGAACACACAGCAGAACCCTGCAGAACCAGGCTCAGAGCAGAACCGGGATCAGATGAGAACCCTCAGAACCCGTTCCAGACCCGCTGGGCTCTGTGTCCTCAGGTTGAGCCTGGAGATCATGACCCTGAAGCCTCGCTGTGAAGACGTGGAGACGGCAGAGGGCGTGGCCATCACCGTGACGGGGGTGGCTCAGGTACACACACACACACACACACACACGCTCAGTCTTGTATTTCTATCCTTGTGGGGACCGTCCATTGACTCCCATTCATGTCTAGCCCCTAACCCTGACCCTTACCCTAACCCTAACCCACACCACAACAAAGCCTAACCCTAAAGAAATGTTTTTGCACTTTTACTTTTTTCAGTAACAACAACATGGTCAAGAAAACACTGTTTCTCCTACTTAGGACCGGAAAAAGGTCCCCACAAGGCACGTCGTTCCACGTTTTGCTATCCTTGTGGGGACATTTGGCCCCAACAAGGATAGAAATACAAGAACACACACACACACACACACACACACACACACACACACACACACACACACACACACACACACACACACACACACACACACACACACACACAGGTCCAGTAGGTCCAGCTCTTTTTCCCACTGTCCCTGCTCCAGTTGTGTGTGTGTGTGTGTGTGTGTGTGTGTCCCAGGTGAAGGTGATGACGGAGCAGGACCTGCTGGCCGTGGCCTGTGAGCAGTTCCTGGGGAAGTCGGTGCTGGAGATCAAGGCGGTGCTGCTGCACACGCTGGAGGGACACCTGCGCTCCATCCTGGGTAGGTGCAGCCGGGACTCGAACCGGGAGCCGTCCTGCGCTCCATCCTGGGTAGGTGCAGCCGGGACTCGAACCGGGAGCCGTCCTATGCTCCATCCTGGGTAGGTGCAGCCGGGACTCGAACCGGGAGCCGTTCTGCTTGAGGACGAGGGGCTCTGGGGTGAGCGGCGGTTCGGGGACTGGACAGAACCCTCCTGATGCTCAGACGCCAGCTGTGAGAAAGCCCTGCTCCTTCATCAGAACCGCTCGGGATCAGGTTCTGGCACCTGAGCTGTGGGACGGCCCGGAGACGGCACCGGGGACCGGTCTGATGGGCGTTTGTCCTGCAGGTACTCTGACGGTGGAGCAGATCTACCGGGACCGGGACCAGTTTGCCAAGCTGGTGCGGGACGTGGCGGCTCCCGACGTGGGCCGGATGGGCATCGAGATCCTCAGCTTCACCATCAAGGTCAGTCCAGCTGCGTGCAGGACCCCGGGTCCGGACCGCCGCTGGAACCCAGACCCCAACCCGGACCAGCGGTAACCGCTGGAACCCAGACCCCAACCCAGACCAGCAGTAACCGCTGGAACCCAGACCCCAACCCGGACCAGCAGTAACCGCTGGAACCCAGACCCCAACCCGGACCAGCAGTAACCGCTGGAACCCAGACCCCAACCCGGACCAGCAGTAACCGCTGGAACCCAGACCCCAACCCGGACCAGCGGTAACCGCTGGAACCCAGACCCCAACCCGGACCAGCGGTAACCGCTGGAACCCAGACCCCAACCCGGACCAGCGGTAGCAGCTGGAACCCAACCATCCTCTATTGTGTTTAATGTCGGTGTTCAAACCGTGGCTCCTCCAGCTGAGCGTTCCGCTCTGCCGTCTGTTCGCAGGACGTCTACGATAAGCTGGACTACCTGAGCTCCCTGGGGAAGACCCAGATCGCGGCTGTCCGGAGGGACGCCGACATCGGCGTGGCCGAGGCAGAGAGGGATGCTGGGATACGGGTGAGGACGCGGCGGCGGGCCGCTTCTGCCGCGGGGGAAGCGGACTGATCTGCTGTCCGTCGCTTCCGCAGGAAGCCGAGTGCAAGAAGGAGATGATGGACATGAAGTTCCAGGCCGACACCAAGATGGCCGACTCCAAAAGAGAGCTGGAGCTGGAGAAGGCGGCGTTCAACCAGGAGATCAACACCAAGGTGAGGGGCGGAGCCTAACCCCGACCTCTGCTGGAACCCAGGCTTCAGGTCTGATGAGAGTGGCCCCTCCCTGCGGTTCCCAGAAAGCCGAGGCGCAGCTGGCCTACGAGCTGCAGGCGGCCAAGGAGCAGCAGAAGATCCGGCTGGAGGAGCTGGAGATCCAGGTGGTCCAGAGGAGGAAGGAGATCACCGTGGAGGAGAAGGAGATCTCCCGCACCGACAAGGAGCTGATCGCCACGGTGAAGCGCCCGGCCGAGGCCGAGGCCTACCGCATGCAGCAGCTGGCCGAGGGGCTCAAGTGAGTGGGGGGGGGAGCGGGGGCGGCGGGCGGGGCGGGGCGGGGCGGGCCAGGGGGACTCCGGCCCCTCCCAGGTCCCGTCCCCGCTCACGGCTCGTCCGGCTCCGTCCCAGGATGAAGACGGTGCTGATCGCTCAGGCGGAGGCGGAGAAGATCCGCAGGATCGGCCAGGCGGAGGCGTCCTCCCTGGAGGCCGTGGGGAAGGCCGAGGCCGAGAAGATGAGGCTGAAGGCCGAAGCCTACCAGCAGTACGGAGACGCCGCCAAGACCGCCCTGGTCCTGGAGGCCCTGCCCAAGGTAACGCTCCCAGAGGCGTCCGCTCAGATGCCTGCTGGGCTCACCCCGACACCGATCCCAATGAAGGGACGAAAGCCATCTGATGAAGGCATGAATGAATGAATGAATGAATGAAAACAATGTGAAGAATGAATTTCCCGCCAGTGTGAGCCATGTTAGCTTAGCCTCACTCCATGTGTTGACATGAGAATGAAGCCCAGCGCTGCTCTGAAATCACCATGGAAACGGCCGAATGCTCAGAACTGAGGCGGATCGTATGGAAACTT
This sequence comes from Salarias fasciatus, assembly GCF_902148845.1. Taxonomy (NCBI): domain Eukaryota; kingdom Metazoa; phylum Chordata; class Actinopteri; order Blenniiformes; family Blenniidae; genus Salarias; species Salarias fasciatus. Next base: position 469,850 of record NW_021941387.1, on the reverse strand, counting down.
GGCGACTTTATTCCGGTCGTTCTGCGTACGTCACAGAACACAACCCAGGAAGACGCCCAGATCAGGAGTAGACCACCCCTCACCTCACCGTCTGACCTCGGCTGACCTTCACTAACCTCTGACCTGTCTCCGCAGATCGCCTCCAAGGTGGCCGCTCCGCTGGCGAGGACCAATGAGATCGTGATTCTGAGCGGGGAGGGCAGCCGAGTGACGGGAGAGGTCAACCGCCTGCTGGCCGAACTTCCTGTCTCTGTCAACGCGCTGACCGGGGTGGATCTGTCAAAGGTCAGTGTCTGAGGGGTCAAAGGTCAGTGTCTGAGGGGTCAAAGGTCAGTGTCTGAGGGGTCAAAGGTCAGTGTCTGAGGGGTCAGAGGTCAGTGACTGAGGGGTCAAAGGTCAGTGACTGAGGGGTCAAAGGTCAGTGACTGAGGGGTCAGAGGTCAGTGTCTGAGGGGTCAGAGGTCAGTGTCTGAGGGGTCAAAAGTCAGTGTCTGAGGGGTCAGAGGTCAGTGACTGAGGGGTCAGAGGTCAGTGTCTGAGGGGTCAGAGGTCAGTGTCTGAGGGGTCAGAGGTCAGTGTCTGAGGGGTCAGTGACTGAGGGGTCAAAGGTCAGTGTCTGAGGGGTCAAAGGTCAGTGTCTGAGGAGTCAAAGGTCAGTGTCTGAGGGGTCAGAGGTCAGTGACTGAGGGGTCAAAGGTCAGTGACTGAGGGGTCAAAGGTCAGTGACTGAGGGGTCAAAGGTCAGTGTCTGAGGGGTCAGAGGTCAGTGTCTGAGGGGTCAAAAGTCAGTGTCTGAGGGGTCAGAGGTCAGTGACTGAGGGGTCAGAGGTCAGTGTCTGAGGGGTCAGTGGTCAGTGTCTGAGGGGTCAGTGACTGAGGGGTCAAAGGTCAGTGTCTGAGGGGTCAGAGGTCAGTGTCTGAGGGGTCAAAGGTCAGTGACTGAGGGGTCAGTGGTCAGTGTCTGAGGGGTCAGTGGTCAGTGACTGAGGGGTCAAAGGTCAGTGTCTGAGGGGTCAGAGGTCAGTGACTGAGGGGTCAAAGGTCAGTGTCTGAGGGGTCAGTGGTCAGTGACTGAGGGGTCAAAGGTCAGTGTCTGAGGGGTCAGAGGTCAGTGACTGAGGGGTCAAAGGTCAGTGTCTGAGGGGTCAGTGGTCAGTGACTGAGGGGTCAAAGGTCAGTGTCTGAGGGGTCAGAGGTCAGTGACTGTAGGTAGTTGGTAGTAGGAGTGTCTGTCCCTGCTGAGTGTCCCAGTCAGACGTGGAGACAGACGAGGCAGACGCTGGGTTTAGATAAATTCTCGTTTGGTGAGAAAAGTTTTGACAGCAGAGCGGTGAGGACTGTCCAGGAGACGCTCCTCGCTTCCTGGACAGAGAAATAGAACAGGAAGTGACCGACCCCGAGCGCCACCACAGCCTGCCCCGGGTGAAAGGACTCTGAAGGTCTTCAGCGTCTCACCTGAAGACTTCACAACAACAGCTTCTCCAGTGGGCCAGCGTCCTCCAGCCCTGTCCAGCGAGCCGCTGTCCCCCGTCCAGCGAGCCGCTGTCCCCCGTCCAGCGAGCCGCTGTCCCCCGTCCAGCGAGCCGCTGTCCCCCGTCCAGCGTGCCGCTGTCCCCCGTCCAGCGAGCCGCTGTCCCCCGTCCAGCGAGCCGCTGTCCCCCGTCCAGCGAGCCGCTGTCCCCCGTCCAGCGAGCCGCTGTCCCCCGTCCAGCGTGCCGCTGTCCCCCGTCCAGCGAGCCGCTGTCCCCCGTCCAGCGAGCCGCTGTCCCCCGTCCAGCGAGCCGCTGTCCCCCGTCCAGCGAGCCGCTGTCCCCCGTCCAGCGAGCCGCTGTCCCCCGTCCAGCGTGCCGCTGTCCCCCGTCCAGCGAGCCGCTGTCCCCCGTCCAGCGTGCCGCTGTCCCCCGTCCAGCGTGCCGCTGTCCCCAGCGATCCGCTGTCCCCCGTCCAGCGAGCCGCTGTGCCCCGTCCAGCGAGCCGCTGTCCCCCGTCCAGCGAGCCGCTGTCCCCCGTCCAGCGAGCCGCTGTCCCCCGTCCAGCGAGCCGCTGTCCCCCGTCCAGCGTGCCGCTGTCCCCCGTCCAGCGAGCCGCTGTCCCCCGTCCAGCGAGCCGCTGTCCCCCGTCCAGCGAGCCGCTGTCCCCCGTCCAGCGAGCCGCTGTCCCCCGTCCAGCGAGCCGCTGTCCCCCGTCCAGCGTGCCGCTGTCCCCCGTCCAGCGAGCCGCTGTCCCCCGTCCAGCGTGCCGCTGTCCCCCGTCCAGCGTGCCGCTGTCCCCAGCGATCCGCTGTCCCCCGTCCAGCGAGCCGCTGTGCCCCGTCCAGCGAGCCGCTGTCCCCCGTCCAGCGAGCCGCTGTCCCCCGTCCAGCGAGCCGCTGTCCCCCGTCCAGCGTGCCGCTGTCCCCCGTCCAGCGAGCCGCTGTCCCCCGTCCAGCGTGCCGCTGTCCCCCGTCCAGCGTGCCGCTGTCCCCAGCGATCCGCTGTCCCCCGTCCAGCGAGCCGCTGTGCCCCGTCCAGCGAGCCGCTGTCCCCCGTCCAGCGAGCTGCTGTCCCCCGTCCAGCGTGCCGCTGTCCCCCGTCCAGCGAGCCGCTGTCCCCCGTCCAGCGAGCTGCAGCTGTCGTCCTGCTGAGTCTGCCGAGGCAGCAGGTGTGGATCGGTTCTCGTGTCTCGGTTGTCGTCCTCTACGTGGACCACATCAAGCTGTATGTCCTGAGTGAGCGGGACATGGACTCCCTGATCCCCCTCTCCAGGACATACAGCAGGGACATGGGGACACCTGGGACCGGATCAGTGTGGACGGATGTGTCAGAGGGAAGATGCTCCAGACTGAAGGGCTGAACTACCTGAAAGCATCAGAGACGTGGAAGACCAGTACAGAGACCTGGAGGACCACAGGCCGGAGGTCAGGAGGTCAGGAGGTCAGGAGGTCAGCCACAGAGGGGGAGACAGGTCCTGAACACAATCAAATCCAGGACATTAGCATGTCTGTCCTGCCAGTAATCAGATTACCCAGCTGGACACTGGAAGAGATGAGAGCGACCCACATCAAGACCAGGAACCTCCTCACACTGCAGAACGGTTCCACCCCAAGTCCAGCGTCCTGAGGCTGGAGTCCGAGGACTGCTGAGGGTCAAAGGTCAAAGCCACCGTCCAGGACGAAACATCATCCCTCCAAGTAGACATCCAGAACATGATCCACTGAGAACCTGCTCAGTGAACGCCTCAGACGGCGGAACCCCGAGAGAACCAGGACCCAGAGGAGGGATGGTGGAAAGACAAACCCCTACAGGACATGTTCCAGCACGGACTGAAGGACAGAGACAGAACTGAGACAGAACAGAGACAGGACAGAGAGAGAACAGAGACAGAACAGAGAGAGAACAGAGACAGAACAGAGACAGGACAGAGAGAGAACAGAGAGAGAACAGAGAGAGAACAGAGACAGAACAGAGACAGAACAGAGAGAGAACAGAGAGAGAACAGAGACAGAACAGAGACAGAACAGAGAGAGAACAGAGAGAGAACAGAGACAGAACAGAGACAGAACAGAGAGAGAACAGAGAGAGAACAGAGAGAGAACAGAGAGAGAACAGAGACAGAACAGAGACAGAACAGAGAGAGAACAGAGAGAGAACAGAGACAGAACAGAGACAGAACAGACCAGTGGCTGGAAAAGCAGGACTGAAAGAGCACAGAGGCTCTGATAGAACAGGCCCTAAACAGCAGATCAGAAGAACCCAGGGTGGATCACTCCAGACCAGGGTTTCTTCACCCTGGTCCTCGAGGCCCGGTGTCCTGCATGTCTCACCTCTCTCCCAGTTGGAACACAGCTGATTGCAATGAGAGCTCATGACTGGGCTTTGTTACAAGCAGCCCAGTCATCAGCTCTCATTGCAATCAGGTGTGTTCCAACTGGGAGAGAGGTGAGACATGCAGGACACCGGGCCTCGAGGACCAGGGTGAAGAAACCCTGCACTAGACCACAACCCAGAACCAGACTGAGACAGGAACCCCTGACACAGTCCACAACATCACAGCAGGGGGCCATGCTGGCAGGAAGGCAGACCTGGAACCAAAACCAGGCTGAGGCAGAGTGTACAGGAACATCGAGTCCAGATGGAGAAGACTCCAAAATGGGTGGAGAACAACCAAAACCAGATCCTGAGGGATTTCAAAATCCAGCCTGACGTAGTGGTGGTGGAGAACCAGGAGAACCAGGAGAAGAGAGCAGTAGTGATGCATGGAGCAATCCCCAGTGACACAACATCAGAACCAAGGAACGGGAACCGCTGGAGAAACATCGAGAGAACCGCTGGAGATCAAGATGTGGGCTGTGAAGGCATCAGTGGTGCCAGTGTTGGGGGCCGATGAGGGATGGATGAGAAGCTGATGAGGAGCTGATGAGAAGAAGATGAGAAGATGATGAGAAGCTGATGAGGAGCTGATGAGAAGAAGATGAGAAGATGATGAGAAGCTGATGAGGAGCAGATGAGAAGAAGATGAGAAACAGATGAGAAGCTGATGAGAAGCTGATTAGAAGAAGATGAGAAGCAGATGAGACGCTGAGAAGCTTTGAGAAGCTGATGAGAATATGAGAAGCATTGAGAAACAGTTGAAAAGCTAATAAGAAGCAGATGAGAAACAGATGAGAAGCTTTGAGAGGCAGATGAGAAGCAGATGAGAAACAGATGAGAAGCTTTGAGAGGCAGATGAGAAGCAGATGAGAAGGTGTACCGCAGGAGCGCTGTGATGGAAGCTGTGGATGATGAGTGTGATCGGAGCAGTGACTGTTTGTTCCTCCACAGATGCCGCTGCTGCAGCAGATGAAGTCGTCCTAATCGCCATCGGCCAAGACTCCACGTGACTCCAGTCTCTGTTATGCACTCTCATAGACTGCCTTTACACTTGAAGGTTCTGTTGTTTTATATCTATACTCTGTATACCAAGTGAATTCTGGAAGCCTCTGGTGCCTTACTTTATACAGGACCAGAACATCTGCATGCACTGCTGCTCAAACATCTCTTCTTTTCTTCCTGTCGGCTCGTTCAGTGGAGCAGCTCGTCACATTCTATTGAATTTATTTATTTCTGTTCAGTGGAGCAGCTCGTCAGACTCTATTGAATTTATTTATTTCTGTTCAGTGGAGCAGCTCGTCACATTCTATTGAATTTATTTATTTCTGTTCAGTGGAGCAGCTCGTCAGACTCTGTTGGTTTCATTTCTGTCTGGTGCAGCTGCATGTTGAGACTCTATTGATTTTATTTCTCTGTTCAGTAGAGCGGCTCATCACATTCTATTAGTTTTATGTCTATGGTCCACTGAGGACCTGCTCTTCTGTCACTGTTCCACCCTGCATGTTGGGACCTGTTCTACTGATCCCTGTGCATTCCGTGGGTTCCTCTGGGTTCCTCTGGGTTCCTCTGGGTTCCTCTGGCTTCCCTTGGGTTCCTATTGGCTTCTCTAGGTTCTTCTGGGTTCTTCTGGGGTCTTCTGGGTTCTTCTAGGTACTTCTGGGTTCTTCTAGGGTCTTCTGGACTCCTCTGGGTTCTTCTGGACTCCTCTGGGTTCTTCTGGGTTCTTCTAGGTTCTCCTGGACTCCTCTGGGTTCTCTCTCTTCATGTGGACTTGACGGTTCTCCGTCTTGCTGTTGTGGTTCTCCTCCTGAAGCTGTGAACCCTCACTGCCCCCCTCCTCACACTCACTCCCTTGGTCCTGGACTGAGAGGAGGCGGAGCCTCGGTCCAGGTGTGATGTGATTGGCTTGTGGTGCAGTTTCTGCTTATTTGTGTTTTATTGTGAAACGTTGCTCATCGGAGCCTCGACTGATCGACGCTGAAAACAGAAGGAACGACGGCGAGAGAGTCGGGATCGCATTTCACTGAACAGCTACGAACATGGAGGGGCTCAGGGCAGAGGTCAGCTAGAGGTCAGCTAGAGGTCAGGTCTGATGGAAGTCAGGTGGAGGTCAGATGGAGGTCAGATGAGGTCAGATGGAGGTCAGATGAGGTCAGATGGTGGTCAGATGAGGTCAGGTCAGATGGTGTCAGGTGGAGGTCAGATGGAGGTCAGATGAGGTCAGATGGAGGTCAGATGAGGTCAGATGGAGGTCAGATGAGGTCAGGTCAGATGAGGTCAGATGGAGGTCAGATGGAGGTCAAATGAGGTCAGATGGAAGTCAGATGGAGGTCAGATGAGGTCAGATGGAGGTCAGATGAGGTCAGATGGAGGTCAGATGGAGGTCAAATGAGGTCAGATGGAAGTCAGATGGAGGTCAGATGGAAGTCAGATGGAGGTCAGATGAGGTCAGATGGAGGTCAGATGGAGGTCAGATGAGGTCAGATGGAGGTCAGATGAGGTCAGATGGAGGTCAGATGAGGTCAGAGGGTCTCCATCTGACTGGTCCTCCTGTGGTGTTTGTGCAGAGATCAGATCAAACGTAACCATTGAAACTGTAGTATCGATCTCAGTGGTCAGTCATTTCCTGATTGATGAGCCGTCCTTCATGTGGACTCTGCAGGCTGCAGGTCGGTCCTTAGGCCTCAATCACACATGCCGGCGCGGTCTGCGTGAGCGGGTTGTCCGCGGCAACGGGCTACTAGTGTAATATGTTTCAAGTAACTCCAGAGGCGTTTTGGAAGTGAAAGGATGTTTATTCCCAAGAGAAGGCATCCAAAACCGTGCATCAGCATCGGGAGTTAAAAACACACAACACAATGCGGCTTCATAGCTCCGGCATAGACCTGTACATATAGAGCTCTAGATATGTGTATCTAGACACGCGCTCCTCTCAACTGCGCCGAATAGTAAATTCAAACGGAACATATATCTGCATATATGACATCTAGGCCCTGTCTTCATTGTTTCCAGTGGGACTCGCTCCAAACCGCGGAAAACCAGACAGAGCAGAACCCTGGAAGCCTCTGATGTAGACCAGTCTGTGGCAGACAGGAGCTCAATGCTGCATAGAAAGCCTAGCTGACACGAGATGTGTGTTTATGCCGTTGGTTTCAACGGGACGCCGCGCACAGCCCGCTCAAGACCGCGCAGAAAAATAGACTTGATTTCTATTTAGAAACCGCCGCGCGGATCTGAACGGGCCACGCGCGGGGAGTGTGAAAGGACTGATCTGTCTGCATGCAGTTCTGACTTTTCCGCGCAGACACCGTGCAAACCCGGACAGGTCCGCCGCACAGCCGCGTGTGTGTGAGTGAGGCCTTACAGCTCATCACTGATCCCAGCAGCTGATGCCTGTGTTGATCCAGGTGAATGAGATCAGCTGATGTGTTTATTGATCCAGGTGAGCTGACAGTGACATGAGGAGCTCCTCTGACCTGCAGGTTTCACTTTTTGTCGTGTACCTGAACAAACACACAGTCTAAGTGAACAGACGATGTAGACTGTTAGAGTGTGTGTGTGTGTGTGTGTGTGTGTGTGTGTGTGTGTTCCTCATCCTCACTCCCTTCACTGAACATCTCAAACAGCCGTGAGCTGTTGTATGCTCTTGCTGCATGTCATCTGTGTGTATGCAGAATAACCTGCTCACTCTTTAATATGTGGTGAATAAATCAAGCTGCCATCAATCTGCTGTTTGTGGTTTTCTCCCTCTGCTCCCTCCGGGTCAGAAGAACCCCCACCCAAACTCTGCTTCTCTTCTCTTCTGTCATGTTGTTAACCTGTGAATAATAAAGTTCTCACTGACTTCACGGTGTTCAGCACTTTCACCTCACAATAAGGAGGTCCTTACTTCAAAAACAGGCCTACTTCCATCTGGAGTTTGCATGTTCTTCTGATGCATGTGTGGGTTTTCTGTGGGCTTTCTGACAGGGATTTCTTTGCTTTTCTTGAAACCTGTATTTCTGCCATCAGTCCCTTTCAGCACGTTCATCTTATCAACTCAATTAACTCTTACTGACACTCTGAGTCGTTTTGACACTTGACCGGAGAGGGGCGGCTGTCTGACACTTACTAGGACTCTGTGATCGGCTATTTATATCCAGGTGTGTGGCTGTGTGCATGTGAATTTGGGGAGTGGTGTGTCATCTGAATGATTGGCAGGTATGATGAATTAGTTATATTTGTTACATGTATGTTCAGTACATAAGCGTGTGTGTGTGTGTGTGTGTGTGTGTGTGTGTGTGTGTGTGTGTGTGTGTGTGTGTTCTTGTATTTCTATCCTTGTTGGGGCCAAATGTCCCCACAAGGATAGCAAAACGTGGAACGACGTGCCTTGTGGGGACCTTTTTCCGGTCCTAAGTAGGAGAAACAGTGTTTTCTTGACCATGTTGTTGTTACTGAAAAAAGTAAAAGTGCAAAAACATTTCTTTAGGGTTAGGCTTTGTTGTGGTGTGGGTTAGGGTTAGGGTAAGGGTCAGGGTTAGGGGCTAGACATGAATGGGAGTCAATGGAAGGTCCCCACAAGGATAGAAATACAGGACTGCGTGTGTGTGTGTGTGTGTGTGTGTGTGTGTGTGTGTGTGTGTGTGTGTGTGTGTGTAAATAAGTAGAAATAGACATTTTCTCTTATCGTGGGTATTTGCATTTTGACGTGTCTGGAGTGAATTAATGATAATAAAAGAGCGTCAGCCTGACCGTTCATACTACAGACGTGTTACTTCTATGAGGACATCGTCGTGCATTAAATGTTCGCGGTATTTGAAGTTTAAAAGAGTTTTCGGTTAAATATTGAGTGGTTTCTGATGTCGGTGCCTCTTATTATCGGACAGGCGTTCACCATCACCACCTAACAGCTGCGGTTCCGGGGTCCTGTGGCTGTGCGCATGCGCGTTAGCTGCAGCTGCTAGCCGGTTAGCAGCAGGAAGAGCCTCCACTCTGGATGGCCTCTTCTTATTTTTCACTTTTGTCCACTGTCGGTCTCCACAACATGAAGTCCTCGTGCTCGTAGCGCTGTGAGGAGTAAGTATGCGCGTGCTTCCGGTTGGGGGGGGGGGGGGGCAGGGTGCGCGTGCGAGCGGGACTTTCCGGAGCAGCTGGCCTGTTGACAAGAAGCACAAAGAGGCTCGTGAGACTCCCTCCGGGCTCAGGTCCTCCAGTCCACCAGCGTGTCCCGCGAGGACAGACCCACCGCGAGCTGCACGATGTAGCGTCTGACACACGCCGGCCGGGGACGGTCTGTCTCTGTCCTCATGTCCTCTAGCCACGTTTCATCTGACTATCAGCAAACAGGAACTTTTCCTCCTGGAACCCCACCCCCATTCTGTCCCGCTCCACCCTGGGCGGGGTCCTGAGGACAGGATGAGACAGGACAGGACAGGACAGACCAGGACAGGGCACACCTGGACACTGCAGGATAGGATACACCTGGACAGGACAGATCTGGACAGGACGGGACACACCTGGGCAGGACAGGATAGACCACAGCTGGACAACAGACTAGGACAGGACAGACCAGAAAGACAGTCCACCCGCTCTGGGACATTTAGGGTCACTGATTAACTTAACATGTATGTTTCTGAACTGTGAGGACAGTGAGACAGAACCGCTGATGTTCTCTGTGTGTGTGTGTGTGTGTGTGTGTGTGTGTGTGTGTGTGTGTGTGTGTGTGTGTGTGTATACAGATGCTGCTCCCCGGGTCTCTGCCATGCTGGCCTGCCTGCCGGCATCAGGACACTCCTCCGTCTCACGTCTGTCCCGCTCGCAGATGAACTCTGGGCTTCAGAAATGTGAGTTCCTCTGGTTGTGGACATTTCCTGGGACGTGCCAGTGGGGGGACTGTCGGGGACAGAACCACGCCTCTAGAGGTGCACTCTGAAGACCAGGACCACAGAGCAGTCCTGACTTCAGCAGAGATAACTAGGAAGACAGACAGGTTTCAGTCAGGACTGGTCTTCAGACACGAGGCTGGCGTTGTCTCGGTCTCGGCGACGTCTCCGTTCTGGTTCAGCCGGTGGGGACGGGACGCCATGCGGTGGACCTCGGGGATCACTGCGGGTCTGTGATTGGCTGTGTGAGACGGCGGACTGACAGCGGAGTGGAGGGAGTGAGCGCTCTCTCTGATTTAGGATCTGTGCTGCAGCAGACGTCAGGAGACAGAAGACAGTGAGGACGTTGCCATGGCGCCCGGTTCTACCAGCTGGTCTGCTTTCATCTGGAACGTCTGCAGGTGTAGACAGAAGCACCGAGAACCAATCAGAACGTTTAGAAAAATCAGTCACCGTATTCACCTCCTTTTCCTCCTCCTCCTCCTCTTCCTCCTCCTCCTCCCCCTCTTCTTCCTCCTCCTCCTCCTCCCCCTCTTCTTCCTCCTCCTCCTCCTCCCCCTCTTCTTCCTCCTCCTCCCTCCTCCTCCTCCTCCTCTTCCTCCTCCTCCTCCTCCTCCTCCTCCTCCTCCCCCTCTTCTTCCTCCTCCTCCTCCTCCTCTTCCTCCTCCTCTTCCTCCTCTTCCTCCTCCTCTTCCTCTTCCTCCTCCTCCTCCTCCTCCTCTTCCTCCTCCTCCTCCTCCTCTTCCTCCTCCTCCAGTCTGTATAGCGTTACTGTGGTGGTTCCTGATCGGTTCCTCCAGTCGGTTCTCCTTCTGCAGGAGAGGACCAGCAGGGCGGTGTGAGGATGGTGGGAAAGGAAAACCCACAGTTACAGCAGCAGAGACCGGTTGCCATGGAAACAGGCCAACAAGCTGGAGGAGAGACGCCACTAGCTAGCTAGCTTTTTACTGCTACCGTTAGCAGTTCACAGGCTAGCGTGACTTATTTTACAGACACCAAATGAAAGAACTGTGAGAAAAGCCGTAGTGAATGTATGAGCAGCTTCACAGCGGAACCAGGGGATCCGGTGGAACCGAGGGATCCAGTGGATCCGGTGGAACCGAGGGAACTGGACATGTGGCCTGAGACAGTGGTTGAGACAGAACAAAGGTTCCAGTATGAGAACGGCTGGTGTTGCTGGTTCCATGGACCTGGGAGGATCCTGGGGGTGGTCGTGGGGATGGATTCTGATAGGATCCTGGGGTGATCCTGGGGAGGGATTCTGGGAGGATCCTTGTGAGGGATCCTGGGAGAGTCCTGGGAGGATCCTAGGGAGGAATCCTGGGAGGATCCTGGGTAGGGATCCTGGGAGAGTCCTGGGAGGATCCTGGGTAGGGATCCTGGGAGGATCCTGGGTAGGGATCCTGGGAGGATCCTAGGGAGGAATCCTGGGTAGGGATCCTGGGAGAGTTCTGGGAGGATCCTGGGAGAGTTCTGGGAGGATCCTGGGAGAGTCCTGGGAGGATCCTCGGGAGGAATCCTGGGAGGATCCTGGGTAGGCATCCTGGGAGAGTCCTGGGAGGCATCCTGGGAGGATCCTGGGGAGGGATCCTGGGAGGATCCTGGGGAGGGATCCTGGGAGAGTCCTGGGAGGATCCTTCAGAGGGATCCTATGGGGATCCTGGGAGGGATCCTGTGGGAGATCCTGGGGGTTTTGAGCTGTGGGTCTTGGGTCAGGGCTGTGGCTGTAGAGGCTGATCTGGGATCTGCAGATCCCGGATCAGCATCTACAGATGAAGTCTCTGCAGTGGGGGAGGGGCGTCAACGGTCTGTGGAGTGTCGTCCCCCCAGCGGGTGTCTTTTCTGTCCTCTGCTGGTCTGAGGACATCCTGGATGGAGGTCCAGGCAGAGTGGTCGGAGGCGGCTGAGTCCAGGTCGGAGGGGTCCGGGTCTCCGGCCTTGAGGTCACGCTTGCAAATGTCCTCGACCCTGAGAGCTGGACGTCCCTTTGACCTGTCTCCAGCAGCCAGCTCCCAGACAGTCAGTCTTTGGGGACATGGTCCAGCCTTGGTGAGCATCTCTGGGTCAGGATGGAAGACATACTGGACACATCTGCTCTGGCAGGACGTCCATGTTGGAGACATGTCCTGCCAAGTGATGTCCAGCGGTCTGCGGAGGCAGCGCTGGTGGACAGCCTCCAGTGCCGGTCTTGACAGGACTGGAGAGTCCAGGCTCCACTGCTGGACCAGGCCTGGTGTTGGGGGTCAGCATGGAGCTGTCCCAGACGCACTTCGTCGGGCGGACGTCCCTGTCCATACCTTGTTCAGTCCGGCGTCTCGGGAGACGTTGCTGGAGACGACCGACCCGAGGTCGGGGACCCTGTCCACCTCCTGGAGGCTGGGAGCTCGACTGACGTCCTGGACCAGGACCTGGGTCAGGCCAGACCCAGACCGGCACCAGACGCTGGACGCTTACTCAGTGACCAAGACCGGCACGGTCCTCAGAGACCAGCTCCCTGTGATCGTGTTGGATCTTCCCTCTCCAGTGATCGTGTTGGATCTTCCCTCTCCAGTGATCGTGTTGGATCTTCTCTCTCCAGTGATCGTGTTGGAGCTTCTCTCTCCAGTGATCGTGTTGGAGCTTCTCTCTCCAGTGATCGTGTTGGATCTTCCCTCTCCAGTGATCGTGTTGGATCTTCTCTCTCCAGTGATCGTGTTGGAGCTTCTCTCTCCAGTGATCGTGTTGGATCTTCCCTCTCCAGTGATCGTGTTGGAGCTTCTCTCTCCAGTGATCGTGTTGGAGCTTCTCTCTCCAGTGATCGTGTTGGATCTTCTTTCTCCAGTGATCGTGTTGGAGCTTCTCTCTCCAGTGATCGTGTTGGAGCTTCTCTCTCCAGTGATCGTGTTGGAGCTTCTCTCTCCAGTGATCGTGTTGGATCTTCTTTCTCCAGTGATCGTGTTGGATCTTCTTTCTCCAGTGATCGTGTTGGAGCTTCTCTCTCCAGTGGATCGTGTTGGATCTTCTCTCTCCAGTGATCGTGTTGGATCTTCTCTCTCCATTGATCGTGTTGGAGCTTCTCTCTCCAGTGATCGTGTTGGATCTTCTCTCTCCATTGATCGTGTTGGAGCTTCTCTCTCCAGTGATCGTGTTGGATCTTCTCTCTCCATTGATCGTGTTGGAGCTTCTCTCTCCAGTGATCGTGTTGGAGCTTCTCTCTCCAGTGATCGTGTTGGATCTTCTTTCTCTGGAGTGTGTCAGGGAGCGTGGAGCTCGCTCTGCTCTCTGTAGTTTTACAGATTACATGCTAGACGGGTGTTGATCCAGTCTCTGGTCCTCAGAGTCTCGGTCCTCTGGTTGTACTTTGACCTAGCGGTGATCTGTTGTCCTTCCAGGGGAATCTACCCGGAGGAGGAGATCTGCCGGCCGCCCATCGCCAGCGCAGTTGGACGCCTTTGCTAGCAGAGTTTCCGCCGAGCCTCTGACGGTCCAGATCTTCGCCGGCAGCGTCCGAGTCCCTCAGAGGAAGCACGTCCGCCGCACGGTCAACGGGCTGGACACGTCCCCGTCCGTCCAGCGCCACAGCCCCTACCCCCCTCCGGCCGGCGCCAGAGGGGGCCTGCTGGCCGTCCTCCCGGCGCCCCCCCAAGGCGTCCAAGAGCCGGACAGGATACGCAGAGCAGCCATGAACCCTCACGGCGGGTCGCACGCCGCTCACAGCACTTTAACCCCCCCTCAGGTACCGGAGGGGCGGGGCGGGGTCCACCCGCAGCCCCCCCGGGCCCCGGTCCACCCGCAGCCCCCCCGGGCCGCCCACAGCCTGCAGCAGAGAGGTATGGCTCAGAGACCCCCTCAGCCCCCGGGGCTGCAGAGGCAGCAGGGTCTACCGGGTTCAACGGGTCCGCCCGGTCCACGAGGTCTACCGGGTCCAGCAGGTCTACTGGGTCCAGCAGGCCTACCGGGTCCAGCAGGCCTACTGGTTCCATCAGGTCCGCTGGGTCTACCGGGTCCAGCAGGTCTCCCCGGTCCAGCGGGCCTGCCGGCTCCAGCGGGTCTGCCGGCTCCAGCGGGTCTCCCGGGTCCAGCGGGCCTGTCGGGTCCAGCGGGTCTCCCGGGTCCAGCGGGTCTACCGGGTCCAGCAGGTCTGCCGGGTCCAGCGGGCCTGCCGGGTCCAGCGGGTCTCCCGGGTCCAGCGGGCCTACCGGTTCCATCAGGTCCGCTGGGTCTACCGGGTCCAGCAGGTCTCCCCAGTCCAGCGGGTCTGCCGGGTCCAGCGGGTCTGCCGGGTCCAGCAGGTCTCCCGGGTCCAGCGGGTCTCCCGGGTCCAGCAGGTCTCCCGGGTCCAGCGGGTCTGCCGGGTCCAGCAGGTCTCCCGGGTCCAGCGGGTCTGCCGGGTCCGCCGGTGGCACCACAGCAGCGTCTGTCTCACCTGCCGACCCTGAAGCGTCAGGCCCCCCACCAGGGTCTTCCCCCTCCCCAGGGAGGCTCTCAGGATCTGTGCCACATGTCTGACGGAGCTCTGCAGCACGGCCAGGTGCCGGGGGGTCCGCCGGCCCCCCCTCAGGCGCCGGGCGGCCTCCAGCAGCCCCCCGCCGGACCGTACGGCCCCCGCAGGCTCCCCGACGCCGACGCCCCGCCCAACGTGACGGTGTCCACCTCCACCATCCCGCTGTCGCTGGCCGCCGGCCCGCAGAACCGGCCCGCCGACCTGAGCAGCATCGTGACCCAGATCCACCGGCTGTGCCGCGCCCGCGCCGGGGGGGGGGGCACCTCGGTCTGCGAGGGCCAGATCGCCAACCCCAGCCCCATCAGCCGCAACCTGCTGATCAACGCCAGCTCCCGGGTGTCCTCCCAGCACCCCCCCGGCGGTCTCCCGGCGGGCCCCCCCGACCAGACCCCCCCTCAGGCCCCCGGCGCCGCCCCGCCCCCTCCGTCCGGCGCCGCGGACGCCGAATGGCGGCGGCTGCAGGAGCTGCATCGCTGCTGGGCGCAGCATCAGATGGCGCACACGCAGCACCCCCCCGAGGGGGCCCTCCCCTGCAAGAACCCCCGCATGGAGCCTCTGGCCGACGGCGCCTTCCCCCCCCGCGGCCTCGGCCACGCCCACACGCCGCCCGCCGCCGCCCGGGGCTTCGCTCTGCAGCGCCCGGCGGAGAACCCGCAGCCCCCCTCCCCCGCCAGCCGCCCCGAGGGGGCCGGGCCCTACGCGAACGGCCAGTACCCGCAGCCCCCCTGGACCGACGGGGGCCCCGCGGGGGCCTTCCAGAGAGACCGCGTCCTGGGGGCAAAGTACCGGCCGGGCCCCCCCCTGCAGGACGGGGACTTGCCGTCCGAGGACTTCCAGCTGCCCGGCTTCCCCGAGCAGAGCGCCGGCCTGATGGAGAAGATGCACCGCGCCGCCCTGCGCCGCCAGCAGCCCGGCGGCGTGCACGGCGGCGTGCACGGCGGCGTGCACGGCCATCACCCCGGATACTGTTAGGAGTTTCTTCCACCACACTGGCAGTTCAGAGGACTGAAGCCAGAGACCCTCTCTGCTCCTCGGGTGTGTGTGTGTGTGTGTGTGTGTGTGTGAGAATCTGATGGAGAACCAATAGAAACTACTGAAGCAGTGTGAAGTCCTGCAGAGACGCCCCCCCCCCCCCCCCCCCGCAGCCTGGCTCATTGGCTCCAGAGTGAGACGTTGGTTCTCCAGGTTCCGTGGCCTCGGGGGGGGGGGGGGGGGGGGGGGCTGTACTCTGTGAAAATGTGATTCTTCAGTTTTGCCGAACCTTCAGGGAGAAGAAGTCTTGCACAAACATTCCCCAATGAAATAAAGTTTGTAAACGCAGTCAGCGTCTCCGGTTGATGTTTTTTTTTTTTTTTTCTTTGGGGGGGTCTTGGACTTTTCCACGTTTCCACGGCAATACTCTGAAAACCTCCTGGTTCTCATGTTGGTCCACCATCTGCTGACTGGAACCACGAAGAACAACACTCCACTCCTGACCAGAGGGGGTCCCCACTGACACCTGATGTGTGCTAGCATAGTGCTAGCTGGCTGCTAGCATGGTGCTAGCTGGCTGCTAACAGGCTGCTAGCTGGCTGCCTAGCATGGTGCTAGCAGTCTGTTAACATGGTGCTAGCTGGCTGCCAGCATGGTGCTAGCAGCCTGTTAGCATGGTGCTAGCTGGCTGCCAGCATGGTGCTAGCAGCCTGTTAGCATGGTGCTAGCTGGCTGCCAGCATGGTGTTAGCAGCCTGTTAGCATGGTGCTAGCTGGCTGCCAGCATGGTGCTAGCAGCCTGTTAGCATGGTGCTAGCTGGCTGCCAGCATGGTGCTAGCAGCCTGTTAGCATGGTGCTAGCTGGCTGCCAGCATGGTGCTAGCAGCCTGTTAGCATGGTGCTAGCTGGCTGCCAGCATGGTGCTAGCAGCCTGTTAGCATGGTGCTAGCTGGCTGCCAGCATGGTGCTAACAGGCTGTTAGCATGGTGCTAGCTGGCTGTTAGGTCATCAGAGTTCACAGCCACTGCTCACTGATCATTAGGCTCTGCTTCAGTTTTTCACCTTCATGCTCATTTTTAATTCAGCAGCTCAGTTGGTAGAGCAGGTCGTCTTATAACCGGAAGGTTGGCGGTTCGATCCCCGCTCCCGCAGGCGTAAAACTGTCATTGTGTCCTTGGGCAAGACACTTCACCCACGTTGCCTAGCATGAAAGTTGTGAGAGTGAATGGTTGGTGGTGGTGGGAGGGGCCGATGGCGCAGACTGGCAGCCTCGCTTCTGTCAGTCTGCCCCCCCCAGGACAGCTGTGGCTACAGCAGCAGCTTACCACCACCCAGTATGGAGGGAATGAAGAATGCAATGTAAAGTGTCTTTGAGTGTCCTGAAAAGTGCTATATAAAACCAATGCTTTATTATTATTATTATTAAACTGGAACACACACACACACACACACACACACACACACACACACACACACACACAGCTGGTTTCAGAAGGAGAACATGAACGTTTCCTGAAGCTGTGTCCCGCCGCCGCCTGGAGGCGCCGTCACGGTGCAGCCGGAGCGTCCCGCCGCCGCCGGCCTCCTCTGGACCGGATCCTCCTCAGGAGCAGGTTCAGGTTAAAGGTCGTACCTGAAGAGTCAGAACACATTCAGCTCAGGGTCCCAGATCCACCACACAGATCCAGACCCCACCCCGTCCAGACCCCACCCCGTCCAGACCACCCCCCGATCCAGACCACACCCCGTCCAGACCCCACCCCGTCCAGACCCCACCCCGTCCAGACCACCCCCCGATCCAGACCCCACCCCGTCCAGACCACCCCCCGATCCAGACCACACCCCGTCCAGACCACACCCCATCCAGACCCCACCCCGTCCAGACCCCACCCCCCGATCCAGACCCCACCCCCTCCAGACCACACAACGTCCAGACCCCACCCCGTCCAGACCACACCCCGTCCAGACCCCACCCCGTCCAGACCACACCCCGTCCAGACCACACCCCGTCCAGACCCCACCCCGTCCAGACCACACCCCGTCCAGACCACACCCCGTCCAGACCCCACCCCGTCCAGACCACACCCCGTCCAGACCACACCCCGTCCAGACCCCACCCCGTCCAGACCACACCCCGTCCAGACCACACCCCGTCCAGACCTCACCCCGTCCAGACCCCACCCCGTCCAGACCACACCCCCTCCAGACCACACCCCCTCCAGACCCCACCCCGTCCAGACCCCACCCCCTCCAGACCCCACCCCGTCCAGACCCCACCCCATCCAGACCACACCCCGTCCAGACCACACCCCGTCCAGACCCCACCCCCTCCAGACCCCACCCCGTCCAGACCCCACCCCCTCCAGACCACACAACGTCCAGACCCCACCCCGTCCAGACCACACCCCGTCCAGACCACACCCCGTCCAGACCCCACCCCGTCCAGACCACACCCCGTCCAGACCACACCCCGTCCAGACCACACCCCATCCAGACCACACCCCGTCCAGACCCCACCCCGTCCAGACCACACCCCCTCCAGACCCCACCCCGTCCAGACCCCACCCCCTCCAGACCCCACCCCGTCCAGACCCCACCCCATCCAGACCACACCCCGTCCAGACCCCACCCCGTCCAGACCACACCCCCTCCAGACCCCACCCGCTCCAGACCACACAACGTCCAGACCACACCCCGTCCAGACCCCACCCCCTCCAGACCCCACCCCGTCCAGACCACACCCCGTCCAGACCACACCCCCTCCAGACCCCACCCCGTCCAGACCACACCCCGTCCAGACCACACCCCGTCCAGACCACCCCCCGATCCAGACCACACCCCCTCCAGACCCCACCCCGTCCAGACCACACCCCCTCCAGACCCCACCCCGTCTAGACCCCACCCCCTCCAGACCCCACCCCGTCTAGACCCCACCCCGTCCAGACCACACCCCGTCCAAACCACACCCCGTCCAGACCCCACCCCGTCCAGACCCCCCCCTGTCCAGACCCTGCCTTCTGAGAGCAAACACGACCGCAGCAGCACAGGACCAGGTGCTCTACTGAAGATTCAGCAACAACACGTTGTGGATTTTCAGAGTTCAGTGCTTTTAAAATTCCATGTAAATGAAGAAGCTTCCAGCAGGAAGTTCTTTACTGAAGCAGCTCGTTTCCGGTAAACCCTCTAAACCCTCTAAACCCTCTAAAACCTCTAAACCCTCTAAACCCTCTAAACCCTCTAAACCCTCTAAACCCTCTAAAACCTCTAAACCCTCTAAACCCTCTAAAACCTCTAAACCCTCTAAACCCTCTAGACCCTCTAAACCCTCTAAACCTCTAAACCCTCTAAACCCTCTAAACCCTCTAAAACCTCTAAACCCTCTAAAACCTTTAAACCCTCTAAAACCTCTAAACCCTCTAAAACCTCTAAACCCTCTAAAACCTCTAAAACCTCTAAACCCTCTAAAACCTCTAAACCCTCTAAAACCTTTAAACCCTCTAAAACCTCTAAACCCTCTAAAACCTCTAAAACCTCTAAACCCTCTAAAACCTCTAAACCCTCTAAAACCTCTAAAACCTTTAAACCCTCTCAACCCTCTAAAACCTCTAAACCCTCTAAAACCTCTAAACCCTCTAAAACCTTTAAACCCTCTAAAACCTCTAAACCCTCTAAAACCTTTAAACCCTCTAAACCCTCTAAACCCTCTAAAACCTCTAAACCCTCTAAAACCTTTAAACCCTCTAAACCCTCTAAAACCTCTAAACCCTCTAAAACCTTTAAACCCTCTAAAACCTCTAAACCCTCTAAAACCTCTAAACCCTCTAAACCCTCTAAACCCTCTAAAACCTCTAAACCCTCTAAACCCTCTAAACCCTCTAAAACCTCTAAAACCTCTAAAACCTCTAAAACGTCTAAAACCTCTAAACCCTCTAAAACCTCTAAACCCTCTAAAACCTCTAAACCCTCTAAAACCTCTAAACCCTCTAAAACCTCTAAAACCTCTAAAACCTCTAAACCCTCTAAACCCTCTAAAACCTCTAAAACCTCTAAAACCTCTAAACCCTCTAAACCCTCTAAAACCTCTAAAACCTCTAAACCCTCTAAACCCTCTAAAACCTCTAAAACCTCTAAAACCTCTAAACCCTCTAAAACCTCTAAAACCTCTAAACCCTCTAAACCCTCTAAAACCTCTAAACCCTCTAAAACCTCTAAAACCCGTCGTTCCTGCTGATTGATGATGAAAAGAGCCATGGGACAGAAATGCTATTAATGTCATGTTGACACATTCTGGTTTGTGTGTGTGTGTGTGTGTGTGTGTGTGTGTGTGTGTGTGTGTGTGTGTGTGTGTGTGTGTGTGTGTGCAGCCTACCAGCAGGAGTGTCTTCAGGCATGTGGTCTTCGGGGTCCTCCTCTCTGATCACATGAAGCTCAGACCTCCACTGTCTCCAGTCCGTCTCCTCCACCCTGAAGGCCGAGGACAAGTCCCCAGGGGGCCCAGGTGAGGGACAGGTGAGGGACAGGTGAGTAACAGGTGAGAGACAGGCAAGGAGACAGGTGAGAGACAGGTTAGAGACAGGCAAGGGACAGGTGAGAGACAGGTGAGAGACAGGTGAGGGACAGGTGAGGGACAGGTGAGTAACAGGTGAGAGACAGGCAAGGAGACAGGTGAGAGACAGGTTAGAGACAGGCAAGGGACAGGTGAGAGACAGGTGAGAGACAGGTGAGGGACAGGTGAGGGACAGGTGAGTAACAGGTGAGGGACAGGTGAGAGACAGGTGAGAGACAGGTGAGAGACAGGTGAGGGACAGGTGAGTAACAGGTGAGAGACAGGCAAGGAGACAGGTGAGAGACAGGTTAGAGACAGGCAAGGGACAGGTGAGAGACAGGTGAGAGACAGGTGAGGGACAGGTGAGGGACAGGTGAGTAACAGGTGAGGGACAGGTGAGAGACAGGTGAGAGACAGGTGAGAGACAGGTGAGGGACAGGTGAGGGACAGGTGAGGGACAGGTGTGTGTGGTGTCACCTGAGAAATGTGCGGCAGTGGTTGTCCTCGTCGGTCAGAGACATCATCCTGGACAGTCTGGACTGAAGGAGCGTCCTCAGCCAGCGGGGCAGCGTCCGCTCCATGTCCAGGATGGTGAAGGCTCTCTGAGGACCAGACCCTGTCTGAGTAAGAGTGGTCTCCCCTAGTCCCCCCCCCAGTGCCCCCCAGCCCCCCCACCTGCAGGTTCCAGATGTCCTGGCTCTGCCTGGACGTCCTCTGCACCGTGTCCCCCATCAGGGCGATGAGCATGTTGAGCAGCAGGACGTAGGTGAGCAGGACGTAGCTGCTCAGCAGGACGTAGAAGACGGGAGTGGACCGGACCTGCTGGGTGAACTCCAGGTCCCCCATGCCGATGGTGAACTTGAAGAGCTCCAGGCTGGTGAAGCGCAGCTCGTTGAAGCTGGGCTTCCGGCACTGGAAGGGTTCCGCCGCCGAGCTCCGTCCCCCGGCCCCGGGTCCAGCTCCGGCCCTGGCCCCGGCTCCAGCCCCAGCTCCAGCCCCGGCTCCGGCCCCGGCCCCGGCCCCGGCCCCGGCCCCGGCCCCGGCCCCAGCCCCGGCCCCGGCCCCAGCCCCGGCCCCGGCCAGGGGGGGGTTGTCCATCAGGGCGACGATGGCTGACGGAGACCAAGGAGAAGTGATGAAGGTCAGGCTCTGCACCCGGAACACGGAGAACCCGGCACACAGAGTCCCTCACCCCCCTGTTTGAGGGACCGATAGCTCCTTCAGAGTCCAGGGCCTGAGACCGCTGCTGGTCCTGAAGACCTGGGACAGGCAGAGTGTCTCCTGGCTCCAGTGTGGAAGAGGAGACATCTGGACTGTCCCTGAGCCGCCGTGGCGTCTCCCCGTCTGGACGGACCTTCAGATGTGGCACTTTAGTGATTGGATGGCTGTTTATGGTGAGCGGCTCCCCAGACCTCCCCAGACCCCCCCAGACCCCCCTCCAGACCCCCTCAGACCCCCCCAGACCCCCCCAGACCCCCCTCCAGACCCCCTTCAGAACCCCCCCAGACCCCCCTCCAGACCCCCTCAGACCCC